>NC_056735.1:851954291-851961791 GCF_019279795.1 Protopterus annectens | reverse complement strand
AAATAGCATAAGAATATTTGAATTTATGAAATGCAAGCCTGTGCATTCATAAGTATACAAGAAGCATGGAAAGTTTATCAGGGGAATGAATGATATACAGGTAAAACATAAACACAGGTGGAAAATCACAGTGACCATGTGTGCGGATATGCTTTGCATGTACATAACAGCCTATCATGGTGGCAGAACATCCCACAAGTACAGTACACCTACAGAGGTGCACAGAAAAATAGACATATGCTGTGTAGATGTGTAACAAATAGGAAAAAGCTATAAGGGGGCAGGAAATGGACAACATGTGCCCACAATAGAAGGAAACACATGCCTGAAAAAGCAGACACATAAAAACACAGGATATGCATGCCTAAGTATAAACACTGCACATGCATGCATCCCCAGCACAAGATGAACTGCAAGATACATGCTGCAAAGGACCATTGTCTAACACATGTGCATCGTGCATCTGTGATGGCTATTAACATGTCCAGCTGAGTAATGTGCAACAGATAAACAGCAATTAACATATGTACATAAGAAAGGTAGGGCGGAATATCACATACCCATAAATACTGTCTTACAAACATAAGGCACCAGGTGGTGGACTCACAAAAAGTAATAAAAATATTACATGTAAATGTGCATGACTAATCAAAGGACAGTTGTGTATACAAAACTGTAGCACACCACTTACAGGAGCAATACTCATTCATATTCTTTCAATACAAGGGTCAATTTGTGTGCTGTCACTGTTAGGAGCAAACAAACCAATGCAGGTGCATTATATCAAAGGAAAAATGCCCAGATACGTTAATATGTTTATCAGGCTGCAAAGGTATATGTATCCCAGAAGAGAAACTCTAGGTACAATACAGTGGTGTTTTGCCATAATAATGATAATAATAATAAGGGTGAACACTAGAGCATTTCATTACTTTTGCCATTCATATGATACCATCATAAAATGACAAAAACAACATTTGAGTGTTAATCTTTGCTGATAATGCCATATAGGAGACAAGCTATGCAGAGGTTAATACCCAAAGTATGTATATAATGAGAATAAATGAAAATTGTGTAATACAAGGCACACAAAATACCATGGAACATCACATACAAATGAAGAATGCCAACAGCACTTAGTGACACACCAGTGTCACAAATGTAGCAAATAACTGTTATGGCATGTATGTGAAAAGACATACAAAATTCTAACATTGCAACATCATTGTGTGCAAAGTATGTACATATATCAACCATGTGCACATAAGCACAAGAGAAAAACAGTACAGTAGTATGTGTGTGGAATATCATAAAACTTAGGTGTAATGTACCACATATGTCATCACCTTTCTATGTAATCATGTGAGCACTGTCAACAGGACAAGTGTGTGACACTGTCAGATTGCAAACCGTGTCAGACCTTTCTGTCACATGCAAGGTCAGACTGGATCAGAATTAACAATCTCATGGGCAACTGTATGCAGATGAGGCATGCCCCATACAGAGCACAGAAATAATTTACCTACATGTCTGTAACACTTCAACATAAATGACAGCATTTGAAGTTCATGTGACACATTGGTGATAATGGAAGCAACATATTTGAACATGTATCATAATGGAGAGAAATGACAGAGGCCCATACGATCTGGATTGTGAAGTGTGCATCACACGGTACATATTACAAGCATGACTGCAATGTGAGATGGGTGCATAAAAGTGTGCTTAGTAATAGAAGATTACCAACTAGGAATACACCATGGTGGCAGCATGAAATAATTGGGCTGCACAGACAACACTTACAGTCCAGAGGTCCCGTCTTAATGGGGTTGAATATCTCGAATGATCTCCCTGGTGATCTCCCAGAAGGAGATACTCATGGTCCATGCCGTGTCTAGGAAGAACGCCCCCATCATATCCTGCATTGGAGTCCTGAAGACTTCCGTGCATATCTGGTGCTTCAGGTTTTTGGGCTGGTGTGGTGGCAGTCACCTTTACTGTCGGTCCACAACAATGGTGGCCCATACTGGTCCCTGTCCCTCACTGTCATTGTCATCATTAGGATGTCCCCTGCCAGTCCTCAGAAGAGGACAAGCACGTCATTATCTTCTGAAGTAGATACATGGGCTGACATGGGTACCAGCCTCTGTAACATGACAATAATTGTATATTGTACTTATAAAAAAGCATCAACAGAAAAAGATAATTTCAATAAATGTAACAATATAACAGATTGTCACTATGATAAGCATTAATCCACCTGTAATGTTTTTGTCACAATGTGTAATATATATCCAACACTAACATGTTACATACTTGTCTGTTATTTACAGGGTGACACTGTCTGTTATGTCAGTCAGATTGTTTCAGACAATACATTTGCTTTACATCCATGTCATATGTAGTGCAGTCAGTCCGTTGATTAAATGGGTCAGATCATTATCTGACTGAGTGGGAACACACATCATGTACATTATGTGAAAGTATAGTGTCTGCTACTATCATAGGTGTTTATGAAAGCTACACACTAATAATATGCAACAGTAGAATAGTGGGGCAAGAGCAGCAACTGCCCCAGGCACAAAGTGTTGGGAGGGTGCAGTCATCCAATCCTAATCCCTATTGCAAATACAGATTTTAAAAGCCAATACTGTATTTGCGGTCAAACCTGATGGCTGTGGCAGTTTGCCTGTGGTCTAAATTGTAACAAATACTTACTACATTGCAGAAAACAGTTTGCTACAGTTTAAATGCAACAAAAATCACTTTTTTAACTAAAACCTGAGTGCTGTAGCAGGGTATAAATTGCACCAGCTTGCTACAGTTCATAAGAATTTTTTTTTAATAAAATACTAGCAGCTAGCACTCTGTACACGCAGACAAAGTTATAATTGATAGTGCAAATATATTTCACACACCTGGATAGCTGCCTACAAACTAGAGGAAGCTAGATTCAAACCTACGGCATTTACCTATGTCTACACCAGAGTCCTGCACCCTATGCAGTTACTTATTCTATGGTATAGAAGAATAAGTTAAAGTTATTCAAATATCTGTGAATACCCAGTTAAAGCATAAAATACTGTAACATGTGATACTGTCTACCCATGTAAAATGATATACAAAAGGACTGGTGGATGAAGTGTGAGACTGACTGTATGTATCACATAAAGAATGATGTGATCGGCATTATGCACATTTTATAATAAAATTATACAAGGTTAGTGCCTTATGCACAATAAGCAGTAGGGAATTACTTTTACATCAGTATCATAGGTTCACAGGTTTACGATAGGCTAATTAGTACCAGGGTCTTTACAAGCCTAGCCATGCAATCCAGCTCAGATTTTTCCAAGAGTTCTTTGGATGGGGGGATGGGAGAGGCTTCATTAGTAAAGAAGTAGCTAAGGGTTATGCGGGGAGGTGTTAGTTGGGGATTAATTTACTTACTGTCAACCTCTGTCCATCAGCAATATGGAGGTCAGACCCAGGGTGAATTTGCAATTTCCCATCCAGTCAAGGTTTTCAAGGACTAGGGTCAGGGATGAACTATGCTTCATGTAGATGGGGAGTTTAATCCATAGTGTGAGATCCTTTGAGACGCATAGTGATCCCTCCAGTAGTTTATGTTTATGTTACGGGTAAAGTTCAGGTTCTTGGATCTAGTGCTTCTGGTGCTGTTTGTCTTGCAGATGTTCAAGAGATCCATCAGAGCTGGATCTGAGGATACCTTATATGCTAGGCCTAAATTGCCTCTCAGTAGTATACTGAGTACAGAGATACGACCTTAAGGCAATCTGTGTAGGGCAGGGTATTCATACCCTGGATTCTCCTGGTGAGGAACATTTGAGGGTGTTCCATCTGCTGTAAGTGCCTGGTTATGTACATACCAAAAGGGGCATTGTACTCAATGATGGGTCTGATAAGGGCTGAGTAGAGTGGTACTATTACTTCCTTGGACTTCCTGATATGTGCAAATAACCTTTATACAGATGTCAACAAGGAATCAACATGATAACTTTTCCCAGAGGTAAAACAAAATAATTCTGGGGGCCCTGAGGTGACATGGCTGGAATTTGCTAGGACAAACAGATGATACATTCGGGAGGAACTTAGCATGGAGGGACATTACAAACATGGTGAATGCTGGGGGGGGGGGTGATGGAAATAACTGCTCAAGGGATGTCTGCCATCTCTGTTGCTCTAACATGATCCTTCATGTATCCAAATGACTTCACCACTATAAGAGGGAAAGAAATGTCACTAGAGTTGGGCCACCTTTACCTCCCCTGGATGAGATGGCAATATTTGTAGCATCCAACAGTTGTTGCATATCTGGGGAGGAATTGAGGCAAGTGTTCCAGGATAGACAGGTATATCCACCATTCACAAACATATCTGCATAATCCAATTGTCATTCAAACATCTTATCTGTTTTTATGCATGTCACAGCAGCACAACAATGTCCTGTATGCCTCAACATCATGGATATAGGAACACCTGGTAAGACTACTAGCATGTTATATTAAACGAACAATGCTTAGGTGACACCATGCATACCTGTGTTTTATTTTCTTGCACAGGGCCATCAATGTCTGGCCAATGCCATCACACACCAGTTACATGTCAATATAATCAGGCTGATCAATATCCATTGCCTGCCACTACCTGCTGTTAAAAGCGAGATATACTCACCTGTTTCTTGTGATCCACTATAACCTACATGTTCCACACTATGCCACCTACAGGTTCCACACTATGTCAAAAGCTACTAACTTTATATGATGAGGACAGACCTAATAAGGTAGTCTATATAGTTGCTATACTGTGAAATTTTTAAGTACAACTATGACGTTTATGTCTAAAGTTCTTTGTTCACCTGCAATAGGACATTTGCCTTATGGACAATAATGTGAGCCATCCAGTATGTGTATCTCTTCTTTGCTGTGTTGCATGTATCAGTTTCAATGCTACATGATGTCAAGTATGGGCTTACTACTGCATTGTTGTGTATGTGTCTCTTTTTACACCACATTGGCATTTCAGTCCATAGTCCTCACTACTGAAGATGAAGTCAAAGGAGGACATGTCGAGTATAACATCATGTATGTTTGTTTTAACATGGCCTTCATATTTATTGACTATTTGACTACTATGGCTTATCAGTGTTCTCTAGGGCATTGCATCATCCATGGCCAAGTCCATATCACTGTACTTAGTCATTGTAGATACTTATCCACTTATTTCACTTATATTCTGCCTTTTGATCTCTGTAAATATATATAACGTATTATCTGTCTGTATTTGAGAAAGTCCACTTCCTGCCTCCTCCACAAACCTGTCTACTGATCATGAGGTGGGATGTGCTTTAGTCTGACAGTACAGCCATAGGCAAACAGGACACTGCATAGGGTTCAACATTGTCCGTACTGAAAGGGGATAGTTAGGTGGTTCATTGTATAGCCTCCAGCTGATAAGATATTATGGTCAGCCATTTTGATGATGTTGGGGAATCAGACTTTGGACATAATAATGACTGTGACCCACTGTCCCAAGCTGAGTCTGGTAGTGATGGTGACTCTACCCCACAGTGGACTGATTCCCACATGCAGTCTGATGGAGACTATGTGCATGGACATGTGTAAAATGGTGTACACTTACTGTTACAATCACTTGAACATGTACAGTGACATCATGGCAATGACCTGCTCTCACTTGCCCATGCTACTGATCATGCAGAACCAGCTGTGTTTGTTACATGAAGGTCAGGAATGCAAACATGGAGAGGTCATGCCAGTACTGGCTGCACAGACTGCGGTTCTAGAGCAACACTGTAGTGCAAACTGGGTTTACATGTCCTGACCTTCATGTCCTGACCTTCATGAGCAGATTAGCTCTAGTGAAGAGAGAAAGACCACTCTCAGTAGACCCACAAATGTCCCTCATACAGCATTACCTGTGCTTCAACATGCATGTACCTCTGCTGTTGATCAAAATATTTAGAATCCAGTAGTCATGGCCAGATGGACACATCACAGTACTGCTCATACCCACACTCTGTCCCATCCTTTTACAGTCCAAATCCAGATCCTCACTACAACACTGTGAACATAGTATTTCCAGATATTGTAGTGCCAGCCAAGACCAAGGTGTGAGCAGTCAGTGTGGGCACCCTTAATTGCATTAGAGTAACACTAGCTGTTGATCCAATGTGTGTCCTGTTGTGTCAGTTTAACCCTATAGCAATGATAACCACTGTGCTGACCACTGCCTACTATACATGTAAGATGTTTCTCAAATACCTGATGCCACAGGCATTTTCCGATCATTTATCTGCCATTGGTGACTGGCATCATGTTGTATTATATTATACACATTTGTCATTGTGATATTTTAGGTAATATATTGACAACTGTACTGCTCTATGTGACATTCACCCTGCTTCCATTGTAGCAACACTTGCTAGTTGACATACGGTGAGCAATTCATCCAGTCATTAGTGTATTACCTTATTTATACAGCACTGACTTGCACATTAAAGACTTCATTATTGTCTACCATTACTACATGCACAGGTGTACTTTATCATGCATATCAGAGATACTTGTGAAATTTTATTCAGGTACTGCACATGCCTCCCCCTTAACACAATGTGCACCTATGTTTCCATATTCATCTTTGATATCTTCTGCCTTTCAATACATACTTGCTTACACACTAACACACACATACACATCTATACCTATGTTTCTGTATCACATACAATGATGCATGTTCCATGGCTGATGTGTAATACCTGTCATTGATGCTGTGTTGAATTGCACATATTTGTTCCTCTGACATATCTAGTTGCACCCACCTGTGCATTATAGTGCTACCTTATGTGTAGCATTCCAGATCTGGAATGTTCCATATTACTTACTTGCATGTGCTATGTCAGTTATTTGGCTTTGTTGTTAGTCCTTGCCATGTTGTCAGTGTTGCTAATGCTGCTATCTGTTGCACAGGGTGCTGTTCTACAGTGTTACACATCCACATGACGTGTGTAATGCATCTCAGTCTTATCATACAACCCCTGTAGTTAAGTTCTGTTGATTATAGTACATTCACCCTGTGCACAATCCTACGTTTATTGTAATAATGGCAGTTAGAGTGCTACCTTCACACAGTAATTATATGTATGATGATCTCCTACCTGATCAACACCTTCTGTTGTGCACACTTCAGATGTGCCACACATATGCCAGTGTGGTTACCTTTGGTGCTGTACCTTTCATAAAGTGGTCCTGTAGTGAATATCTTTCTATAGCCATCCAGTTGTGTTCATTTTTATAGTATATATAGGTATATAATGTTTTGCAGGTGAATATTGTGTATGTAGTACATATGGTGTTCAATATGGACAACTAATGGGGTCTTTTCACTAACTGTGTTTTGTGCTGCTGTTGTGGGGCACCACTGTGTGAACGCCACTTATTTTTCTGTGCACTTAAGTATGTT
>NC_056735.1:851894291-851949291 GCF_019279795.1 Protopterus annectens | reverse complement strand
CCTGTCATGATATCATCTCATAATTCTTTATAACTATCCCTAAACCTAGGAGCACAACACTATATTATGCACTCTGATATACAGACACCACACATTATAATAATATCTGCCCACAATTGTTTAAGAACTACATAACTGACCAATTCAAAACTAAAGACCTATGCTCTTGTTCCTTCTCCAAAAAAACACAATACTTTCTCACACTCCTCACCAAATTCAAACATCTGAACCACCATTTCAACACCAGGCTCACCATAAGTCGGGACATCAACCCCAACCCAGGCCCAAATCCATCCTGTCCAACACAAACTTCTCCAACCCAATTATCAGAACATAGTACCCCCCCCCACTATCTTTATCCCTGGGCAAATCAACAACAGCAGCAAATCCAATCATCTCTTAATACTAAATATTAATATTAGAAGTATCAAAAATAAAATACCTGAACTCTAGGCCACAATAGCACACTACTCTCCAGACATAGTTGCTTTAACAGAAACCTGGCTAAATAAAAACATAACTAACTCAGAAGTTCTTCCTACCAGCTACAATATCATTAGACAAGACAGACCACTTCGTAAAGGGGGTGGAACTGCCTTACTGTACAAATCCAACTTCACTTTACGTCAAATACCAAACTCCTCCCTCTCCCCCAATAATTGGGCCATACTTATCTCATAATTTCAACTTCACCCTAAGAAGATCATCACCATGATTGTGATCTATATTCCACCTGGTAATACACCTGCTAGCCTTAAAGACTTCTTATTCTGGTGTTCTTCCACATACTCACAAGAAACTCTTATTCTGGAGGACTTCAACCTAGATTGGTTCACTATATCAGAACTACCAAGCAATCTAATAAATCTCCATGGCTACGAGCAGCTAGTCCAAATTCCAGCTAGATGTGATAAAAAATCTAAAAGGGAATCCATCCTTGACTGGTTCCTAACTAACAACCCCACACTGTACCCCCACACAGGCAGTCTCCCAGATACCTTAAGTGACCACAACATAATATACCATATACGTAATAGAACAAGCCTATGCAAAACCACTAACTATAAATCCACTAGAAACACAAAAAAAAATCTCTTCTGAGGTCATCAATACACTACACTATAACTGTGACTGCACCCCCCTAAAAACCCTCCCACTTGACCAGGCTGTAGCATTTTTCAAGAAAATATTTCTACAACACCTAGACACCGTCATTCCATCAAATCAAGGTTATAACCTCAACAAACCTCTGGCTCAGTAAAGAAACCAAACAAATCCTCAAGTCCAGATACACTGCCTGGCTTTACAATCAAAAAACTAAAGAAGCACAAAGCCTAACTAGGTACTGCATTAGGCTGGACAGAAAATCCTACTGCATCACATTACAAATAATACCAACACAACCCCCAAAAATTTTGGAAAAATGTAAATGGGATACAAAAACTCACCCAAAAGTCTACTACCAAACCAACCAGCCCTGACACTAAAGTTCCCATTGAAACACAATAGATCTCCCACTTTGTGAACTCAGTTCTTTCCTTAGTACCACAGGATAGTTCCAACCTCACTATCCCCCAAAACAAATAATACTAATACAAGGTTTACCCTCAAAAACAGTTTCCACCACCTCAATCAAAAGCATGCTCTACAAACTAAAAACCTCATCAACAGCAGCCAACTTACTCCCCAGCTATTTCTTGAAACTCACAGCAGATGCTATTGCTATCCCAATCTCCACTCTCATAAACAGATCAATTGTTAAAACTATATGTCCAGACTCTGGAAAATATCCTATGTTGCACCCATACATAAAGGTGGGACCTCCACTGAACTTAAGAAATATAGACTCACTGCTATACTCGCCCCCCTGGACAAAATCTAAGAAAAATGCATCCATACCCAGGTGCTAATATATCTCCCAGACAACAACATCCTGTCACCTACTCAACTTGGTTTCAGATCTGCCCATAGTACCACTACAGCTTTCCTCTGCTTCACAGACAAAATAAACCATTTCAAAAATGAAGGCCTGCAGGTGTCAACTCTTTTTTTTGGATATGCCCAAAGCATTTGACACAATCTCACACCAAATCCTGCTAAACAAACTAAACCAATATCACCTATCAAATTCCACTCTTAACTTGTTCCAAAGCTACTTAACTAAAAAAAATAAGAAAATACACTTCTACAGCTGGATACACATAAATCTTCCTGTTTATTGTAAAACATGATCCACAAGTTCAGATTTCCAGCCCATATCTGTTGAACATTTCTTTATACTAAAAATGGATATGCGAATGCGACTAGAGGACATGTGAGTAATCATGAAAGAACTGATGAATTACATAATGAGACTGGAGATGTGTTATGGTTCGATTATTTGTTGGGGAAACAGTTTTTGTTTCCAGAAAACATTGATTTTAATAAATACTATGGTGTAGGGAAAACGAGTGAGGACAGACAATGGGACTGTTAAATATATGATTTTTTCATTTGAATCTAAAAATGAATGTTATTAATGTTAAGGTTCGATTATTTGTTGGGCAAACAGTTTTTGTTTCCAGATAACATTGATTTTAATAAGTCCTATGGTGTAGGGAAAACGAGTGAGGACAGACTGAATGGGACTGTTAAAGATATGATTTTTTAATTTGAATCTAAAATGAATTGCAACTTGAAAATGGTTATCTGTCCGAATGTGTAAAGAAAAATGTAGTCCCAAAGGGATTGAGGGTTTATAAATTTCCTTTCGGGATTGACTACGATGACAATTTGATAGCAGAGTTTGTATAAATGTTCAACAGATATGGGCTGGAAATCTGAACTTGTGAATCGTGTTTTATAATAAATAGGAAGATTTGTGCGTATCCGGCTGCAGCTGTGTATTTTCTTATTTTTTAGTGACTTTTTACACTGCTTTTGGCTGTATTTTTGTGGTTGTTAGAGCTACTTAACTGACAGGTACCAGGCTGTGAAATGGGAAAATTCTCTCTCTCCTCAGCTGCCCATAACTATAGGAGTCCCACAGAGTTCTATCTTAGGACCACTACTGTTCACAATCTTCACAAATGACCTCCATACTTCCACACAGCATGCATCTGTCATTCAGTATGTAGATGATAAACAGATCAATTGTTGAAAACTATGTGGCCAAACTCTGGAAAATATCCTATGTTACACCCATACATAAAGGTGGGACCTCCACTTTACTTAATAAATATAGACCCATTGCTATACTCTCCCCCCTGGCCAAAATCCATGAAAAATGTGTCCATACCCAGGTCCTAAAATACCTCCTAGACAACAACATCCTGTCACCTACTCAACTTGGTTTCAGATCTGTACCACTACAACCCTCCTCTGCTTCACAGACAAAATAAACCATCTCAAAAATGAAGGCCTGCAGGTGTCAACTCTTTTTTTGGATATGTTCAAAGCATTTGACACAGTCTCACACAAAATCCTGCTAAACAAACTAAACCAATATCACCTATCAAATTCCACTCTTAACTGGTTCCAAAGCTACTTAACTAAAAAATAAGAAAATACGCTGCTGCAGCCGGATACACACAAATCATCCTGTTTATTGTAAAACACCATCCACAAGTTCAGATTTCCAGCCCATATCTGTTGAACATTTCTACAAACTCTGCTATCAAATTGTCATCGTAGTCAATCCTGAAGGGAAATTTATAAACCCTCAATCCATTTGGGATACTTTTTTCTTTACACATTTGGACAGATAACCATTTTCAAGTTGCTCTATTTTTGTGGTTGTTAGTTGGCTTTGTGGAGCTGTTGAAGCATGGATTCACTTGAGGACATAACAACGCTGTTTTCCCCTGTGCATCGTGATGAACTCAACCAAGTTCATTCGGAGCTGGCTATAGTAAAAGGGGAACTCACTAGACTATTTGAACTCCTTACCCAGCCAGAAGACTCGAGTAAAGGAGGTTACAGCAAAACGAAATGGCATTCATCCCCTGATGGTGATGTCATCAATTTTTGGAGTAGAGAGGAACAACCATGTTGTGAGCGGAGAAGATATGGCGGATGCAGGGAAGGAGTTTAACAAGGCTCGAATGAGTCTCCATGGCATGGTTATCTCTCAAATAATCAACGCTGAGAAAAATGAAACAATAAGGACTGGGGTGAAGCCAAGCAAGCAGGTACTGTTGTTCGGGAGCAAGAATGCATTGATTTTGTGACTGGCCAAGCTCACAGTAACCATAGGGATGTTTATACTAAAAATGGATATGCGAATGCGACTAGAGGACATGTGAGTAATCATGGAAGAACTGATGAACTACATAATGAGACAGGAAATGTGATAGGGTTCAATTATTTGCTGGGAAAACAGTTTTTGTTTCCAGATAACATTGCTTTTAATAAATCCTATGGTGTAGGGAAAACGAGTGAGGACAGACTGAATGGGAATGTTAAAGATGTAATTTTTTCATTTGAATCTAAAATGAATGTTATTAAAAAATTGCAACTTGAAAATGGTTATATGTCCGAATGTGTAAAGAAAAAAGTAGCCCCAAAGGGATTGAGGGTTTATAAATTTCCCTTCGGGATTGACCATGATGACAATTTGATAGAGTTTGTAGAAATGATCAACAGATATGGGCTGGAAATCTAAACTTGTGGATCGTATTTTACAATAAATAGGAAGATTTGTGCATATCTGTCTGCAGCAGCGTATTTTCTTATTTTGTAGGGACTTTTTACACTGCTTTTGGCTCTATTTTTGAGGTTGTTAAAGCTACTTAACTGACAGGTACCAGGCTGTGAAATGGGAAAATTCTCTCTCTCCTCAGCTGCCCATAACTATAGGAGTCCCACAGGGTTCTATCTTAGGACCACTACTGTTCACAATCTTCACAAATGACCTCCATACTTCCACACAGCATGCATCTGTCATTCAGTATGCAGACGATAAACAGATCAATTGTTGAAAACTATGTGCCCAAACTCTGGAAAATATCCTATGTTACACCCATACAAAAAGGTGGGACCTCCACTGAACTTAATAAATATAAACCCATTGCTATACTCTCCCCCCCCCCGGCCAAAATTCAAGAAAAATGCATCCATACCCAGGTGCTAAAATATTTCCTAGATAACAACATCCTGTCACCTACTCAACTTGGTTTCAGATCTGCCCATAGTACCACTATAGCCCTCCTCTGCTTCACAGACAAAATAAACCATCTAAAAAATGAAGACCTGCAGATGTCAACTCTTTTTTTGGATATGTCCAAAGCATTTGACACAGTCTCACACCAAATCCTGCTAAACAAACTAAACCAATATCACCTATCAAATTCCACTCTTAACTGGTTCCAAAGCTACTTAACTAACAAATAAGAAAATACACTTCTGCAGCCGGATACACATAAATCTTCCTGTTTATTGTAAAACACCATCCACAAGTTCAGATTTCCAGCCCATATCTGTTGAACATTTCTACAAACTCTGCTATCAAATTGACATCGTAGTCAATCCTGAAGGGAAATTTATAAACCCTCAACCCTTTGTGAGTACTTTTTTCTTTACACATTCGGACAGATAACCATTTTCAAGTTGCAATTTTTTAATAACATTCATTTTAGATTCAAATGAAAAAATCATATCTTTAACATTCCCATTCAGTCTGTCCTCACTCTTTTTCCCTACAACATAGGATTTATTAAAATCAATGTTATCTTTAAACAAAAACTGCTTCCCCAATAAATAATTGAACCCTAACACATTTCCCGTCTTATTATGTAGATCGTCAGTTCTTTCATGATTACTCACAGGTCCTCTAGTCGCATTTCCATAGCCATTTTTAGTAGAAACATCCCTATGGTTACTGTGAGCTTGGCTAGTCACAAAATCAATGCATTCTTGCTGCCAAACAACAGTATCTGCTTATTTGGGCTTTGCCCCAGCCCTTATTGCTTCCTTTTCCTCAGCGTTGACTGAGAGATAACCATGCCATGGGGACTCATTCGTGCCATGTTAAACTCCTTCCCTGTATCCGCTGTATCTTCTCCGCTCATAGCATTCAACGGCTGTTCCTCTCTAGTCCCAAAATTGATGACTTCATGATCAGGGGACGAATGCTGTTTCCTTTTGCTGTAACCTCCTTTACTCGAGTCTTCTGGCTGGGTAAGGAGTTCAATTAGTCTAGTGAGTTCCCCGTTTACTATAGCCAGCTACGAATGAACTTGGTTAAGTTCATCACGATGCACAGGGGAAAACAACGTTGGTATGTCCTCAAGTGAATCCATGCTGCAACGGCTCCACAATGCCAACTAACAACCACAAAAATAGAGCCAAATGCAGTGTAAAAAGTCACTAAAAATAAGAAAATACACTGCTGCAGCTGGATACAGACAAATCCTCCTGTTTATTCTAAAACACGATCAACAAGTTCAGATTTCCAGCCCATATCTGTTGAACATTTCTACAAACTCTGCTATCAAATTGTCATTGCAGTCAATCCCGAAGGGAAATTTATAAACCCTCAATCCCTTTGGACTACTTTTTTCTTTACACATTCGGACAGATAACAATTTTCAAGTTGCTCTATTTTTGTGGTTGTTAGTTGGCATTGTGGAGTTATTGCAGCATGGATTCACTTGAGGACATACCAGCGTTGTTTTCCACTGTGCATCATGATGAACTCAACCGAGTTCATTCGGAGCTGGCTATAGTAAACGGGGAACTCACTAGACTAATTGAACTCCTTACCCAGCCAGAAGACTCGAGTAAAGGAGGTTACAGCAAAAGGAAACGGCATTCGTCCCCTGATAGTGATGTCATAAATTTTGGGACTAGAGAGGAACAGCCGTTTAATGCTGTGAGTTGAGAAGATATGGCAGATACAGGGACAGAGTTTAACAAGGCTCAAATGAGTCCCCATGGCATGGTTATCTCTCAAATAGTCAACGCTGAGGAAAATGAAGCAATAAGGACTGGGGAAAAGCCCAAACAAACAGGTACTGTTGTTCAGCAGCAAGAATGCATTGATTTTGTGACTGGCCTTGCTCACAGTTACCATAGGGATGTTTATACTAAAAATAGATATGCAAATACAACTAGAGGACATGTGAGTAATCATGAAAGAACTGACGAACTACATAATGAGACTGGAAATGTGTTAGGGTTTGATTATTTGTTGGGGAAACAGTTTTTGTTTCCAGATAACATTGATTTTAATAAATCGTATGGTATAGGGAAAATGAGTGAGGACAGACTGAATGGGACTGATATGATTTTTTCATTTGAATCTAAAATTAATGTTTTTAAAAAATTGCAACTTGAAAATGGTTATCTGCCCGAATGTGTAAAGAAAAAAGTAGTCCCAAAGGGATTGAGGGTTTATAAATCTCCCTTCGGGATTGACTACGATGACAATTTGATATCAGAGTTTGTAGAAATGTTCAACAGATATGGGCTGGAAATCTGAACTTGTGAATCATGTTTTATAATAAACAGGAAGATTTGTGCATATCCGGCTGCAGCAGTGTATTTTCTTATTTTTTAGTGACTTTTTACACTGCTTTTGGCTCTATTTTTGTGGTTGTTAAAGCTACTTGACTGACAGGTTCCAGGCTGTGAAATGGGAAAATTCTCTATCTCCTCAGCTGCCCATAACTATAGGAGTCCCACAGGGTTATATTTTAGGACCACTACTGTTCACCATCTTCACAAATGACCTCCATACTACCACACAGCATATATCTATCATTCAGTATGCAGACTGCCTTAATCTGTGCTGCACAAAATATTCTCACCCTTCTGCAAACAACTCAGTTAGTGTTCTCTGACATTGAAAACTACCTCACCAAAGCCCAACTTATCCTTAATCCAAAGAAACCTCAGATTATGATTATAACCAGTTCTAACAAAAACACTGATAACAGTCAATTCACTATGTACTCCACAAATGCTACTCCAATCACTCCAGTGGCACAGGCTAAGCTATTGGGAACAACCCTAGACTCCCACCTAAAATTTGATAGTCATCTCAACTTAACTATTAAAAAAGTTCATGACAAACTGGGATCACTCTTCCAAATCAAACAATTTCTTACCAACAACAGAAGATCAGCCATTGCTCACTCCCAGCTTCTATCTACCTTTCTCTATGCATCCCCCATTCTGACTAATCTCAACAAAACTGAACTAAGCAAAACGGAAGCCTGCTATAACAGAATTGCCCGCTTTGCTGCAAATTGCTCATTTAGAACTCATCACTGTACTGCTTTGTGCCAGCTCCACTGGCTTGAACTGCCCAACTTCCTAAATTACAATCAGCTCTGCCTCTGTCACTCTATCTATTACCTCCCCAATAAGTGTCCTGCCCTCAAAAACCTAGTACAACATCACTCAGCCAAAAGGCCTCTTAGATCATCAAGCAAACTACTGCTAGATGTCACCAACAGCTATAATAACTTTGGAGGCACACTATATATCAGTTCAGTGGCTAGAAAAATGGAGCTCTCTCCCCACTAGCAAACAAAACACAGACTCCATAGCCTCTTTTAAAAACCTCATTAGGCAATATCTCAAGCAAAGTTGGCAATACAATGATTGCTCCGCAGGCTAGTGAAAGCGGATAAGGTATACATACTGAGCCTAACAGTTTTCACTCTTGCTCACAAACACTGGCTAATGTTCAGTGTATGTACTTGTACCTATGTACTATGTATGTATTCTACCTATGTTCCAAATTTCAGCTGTACATTACGACTCTGTTAATTACCTTTATTTTTAAATTAATGTTTTCTTGTTTCTTCTCTCCACTGTAACTGTTGACGTGCTGCCTACCACTGTAAAAACATGTCTATTGTAATATGTGTTTATACTGATCATGTCTAAATATCTACATGTATCTGTAATTATTTTTCTGTGTGGAGCTTTTTTCCCCGGGCCTCTGCTGAAAAAGGGCCTTTTCGGCTCAGTCAGACACCCCCGCTTAACAAATGTAAAATAAATAATAAAATGTGTATTTAAAATATCTATTTGCTTCTTTAATGGTTTGTTATTAATTAACTCAGATAGTTATGGAGAAAATATTTTAATGAATCAATGTATCATTTCAATAAATGATAGAATGTGACTCATAATAATTTGAGACTTACCCAGTAGAATGTTCAAGATTATGCTATTAGCAGCTGCTGGCCTGTCAGCTGGTCATGGTTAATTGGCATAATCAGGCAAGATCAGGCAAGAGAATAAGCTTTTATAAAGTAGATGTCAGTAGCCAGACAATAGATTGGAATCCTACTTATTTTGCCTCACTAGATGAAAGAAAAACTAATCATTTTTTGGTTGAGAATGTTAGAGAATACTGATTCACTTACTCTGCGTCATAAACTTGTTAAATCCAGATTTAAACCCTAGTTTACTAGTGCAACTTAAAAGTAATTTAATTAAACAGTATGTATAAACACTTGAAGTATCATATAAAATCAAATAATGGAATTTATGTTAAAACATCATAAAACTACAGTGAATAAATTATTGCTATGCTCTTTTGTCTCATTATGTTTGTAATGTCTCTTTAATGCAGACAAGCTCTAAATCATGGTACTTTACTGTTTGACTACAGGAGTCTTTTTTATTTTGTCATGTTACCTCTTTGATGGCCTGAAACAGATATCCAGGAGCCTGTAAATGAACAACCACATGATATACTGCACTGGCAGCAACTGAAAGAGCAATTCAGATTCACGTATCATCTTGCATGCACACTTACCCATATGAAATAGCTTATAGACATAATACACTATACATTGAATCCTTTAACTTAAGCTAAATGCATTACACAAAGAATATATACTACTGTATACTGGACTGCATCATGATAAACTGTGGACATTACATGATGTACATACAATTACAGGAGATAGACCACACATTTCAGCAATAATGCATGGAATAATATGGAGTAAAAATACACCATTAGCTAGCAGCGATATATCTTAGTGTTAACAATCATAATATGTTATTGATTAATTCCATGTTAACATCTTTTTCATTAGCTTGTCAGATCCTGTTGCATTACAGTCACTAGAAGATGATAATGATGGCATGCAGCTTCAACAGCTATATTCAGTAATAGTCATTATTTGTGGTTACAGCTCTGACAATTCTTGGAGATAAAATATTGTGTGGGAGTGTTTCATTATCAGGATGACTATGCATCTAATGAATAGTCTTTTGTTTGTCATTTGTGACACTTCATGGCTCAACCTACCCCATACAATCATTCAGACACATCGTTATTTGGAAATAATAACCGTCCTGTCCTAAATAAATGCCTTATGACACAATTAAGTCTTGGACTCAACAATGCAGGACCTTTGTGCATCTGCTTAACCAACCCCAATAGCTTTCTGTGATCTTAGTTTTTATCAACTGGACTATGCAGTCATACAATCATTCCAGGCCTAAGAAAGTCATAGTACATCTTTTGATCTGTCATAGTACATCCATTGTTTTTGTTATACTTCCTGCCAGTTTGACTGCACATTTGCCATTTTCTCTAGCTAAAACAGAACAGATGAAGTAGGTAACTTTGGCTTCATTCTCCTTCCCATCAATAACTGTAAGGACCAGAGTGCGGTCTGTTGTAATGGAGTTTCCGTACGCAAGCAGGGCATCACTCTAGTCTGGAACTGGTAAGACATTTGTAGTTTACATGCCTCTTTCTACTTGCTCATTAGACAGACACCTTGACAAAGAGGTCAAGTGCCAAATTCTCCAGTTTTGTGAAAATATACAGAATTCTTGAATAACAAACTATGGACCATTATCAGAGAAGAGAATGTCAGAGATGTCACTGCATGGAAATAGAGTTCAGCAGTGAGATGCCTGACTGTGAAAATATATCACTTACTCTGGTGCCCCTAGGATTCTTTGAGTTGTGTTGGGAAAAACTCAGGACCTATGCTTGAATTCTACTCTAGCCGAAGATATAAATATTAGGCCTTGAAGACAATTGAGTCCTAAAATACAGACATGTTTCTAAGCTTTACATGTAATTTTAATCTCAATAAGAAAATGAATGTATTGGAAATAAAGAGAGATATAATTCATTAGAACTGTTTTTCTTGAAAACTGCAATATTGTATGAGATATTTCACATTCATATTCATATAAATACATTTCATCATTTCAGAAGTTGCTGTTCTATTTCTGTTCTGATCAACCTTCAGAAACTTCAAGGCTATTTTTTTCTGACATGAAGTTTTTTTTTTTTTTTTTGCAAAAACTCTTCTGTCTTATACTAATTCTTTAGCATGACTGACATTGTGATTTTTTCCAAGAAAAAGTACGATATGTATAAGCAAAGGAAAGAAATATGCCACCTTAATAAAATAGAACTAGTCCATTTTTTTGCAGTCACTCTGATTAGTGAATAATTTATTTTCAACATCAGACTTAATTATAAAAATAAAAATATCCTTAAAAGGATAGATAAATTAATAAAGATTGCATTGACATGTTTTGAACTTTCTTTTATCTACATTGCTAGAGTGTACTCTATTATGCAGCATACAGAATGTTAAAAATGAGCAATGAATATTTCATATTTAATTAAATTGCAAGCATTGCAAATTAGTAAGCACTGACAATGTTCTGACCATTTTCCTTAATTATGATTCATTTTCATAAAACTTTACAACAAGAACTGTTTAGGAAGCATATCTGAAATTTCAATGGATATATGTTTTTAAAAATTCCATACTGATACTGTATCTGCCTAGGTATGCATTTTATTCCTGTAAATGTGTTATAAAAGGCAAAGATTCACAACTTTAAAGCTACATGTGATAGGTTGGCAGTATATATGGTTAAAATATTACTATTTTCCATTTCACTACATGTAAATTTTAATGTGTGCCTCATCCATCCAGCCATACAAAAATCCCTTTTTCCCATTTTTGCACATGGGGTGGGGATGTCACCTCAACAGTAACAAACATACATGTTAGAAGGGTACTCAGGTTGTGTATTCACCATTGTTATTATAAGACAAAAAGATAAAAGTCCAGATTCCATAAAGTTCACAGAATCGTCCGCATCACTGAGTTCTAGACAAGAGTTGCTATGCTAATATGCTATAGTGTACACAGAATGAATTGGCATAAAAACAGATAGAGTATATCCAGTATAGTCAGTGCACTCTCAAGCAATTACTTGAAATCTGTATATATATCCAGACAAATGTTTCATAAACTGGACTGTGCATTATAAATGTCCATCAATAGAATTTATACAACCTCAATTCAAATAACATAAAATCACTAAAGGAAGACAAATCTGAAGCAATCTTTCCACTAAGTGAAAAATATTTACAAACAACCATAGATGTCAAGCATCAGCATTCAAGTGACTAATATTTGCAAACAGTTTTACAAATTTCGTTGTAATGCTTGCATCATTATAATACATGGAAGCCAAAGGAAACTGCAAAATTCCACATAAAAAATAATTAAGGTAAAGGACAATCATAGCCAGTTCAACATGTCTAACAGTAGCTAACAATGAGTATGGGACCTGAGTGGGGAGCACAAGTAATGTACACATCTAGGGAAATAAGGAAATAGAAAAGCAGATGTGGGGTAAGGGTGGAAGAGGGACACACAAGAGGTGTGCTGAAAGAGGAAAGTTTCAGGGATAGTCAGAGGGGCATGTGCATGCTTTTCTTGTTGGGAGTAGGTCCCATGTTTTACTATTATTTATTTTGAAAATAGATGGAATGGAAAAAACACGGAAAGAGAAGAAGGAGGGAAAACAGCAGGGATAAGCATTTTGCGAATATCACAATACATAACAGACAAAGACTGGAAAAAAAAACATTAAGGAGAGGTAAACTACAAAGACAGCACATTATACAACATGGGTGAAGAAAAATCGACAAATAGGGCAGGGGTGCATACCAGCCATGGTACAATGCAGAAATACAGATGTACTTATGTATTATGTAGTGTTCCAGTGTTGCAAACTATGTTAGTCATACCTGAAGCTGTATAACTGCTGGTAGTCGTAGGTGTAGTGAAATAATTGATGACTGCAGTACCCAGTGGATATTGAACCCAATCATGTCTGTCAGCAGTGCAAGAAGTGTAAGCCAAGCGACAGCATGGGTGAGCAAATCCAATCAGGGAAATGCAGGTGAAGACAAGCAGAAGATAAACTAGAACCTCCAACCCCTGCATGTAAAAGGGAAACAAACAAGCACAATGTCAAACAGAAGTACTGTAGCAAACAAAGTATGTGACCATGTGTTACTACAAGTACACAACCTAAATATATGTGAAATGGACTGCATATGTTAAAGGCATATGCCTTGTCAGAGGCAACACAGATGTGTCACTTGCATTGGATGAACAGAATCCAGTCAAATAGCAAAGTCAGTGCACAACCACACAGCAGTGACATGAAATAATAATCATTAATTAATATACTTAGTATACATAATGCAAGATAAGGAATTCCAGCTTGTGCATAGAAGTGAAGTAAAAAAGTCCTGTTTAGTACTCAAAACACAAGTACAACATAAAACTGACCTTGCCTATATATGCCTTATATGTGTATAATGGCAAAATTGTTGCACCAGGTATTATTGTAACAATAGAACTATATGACAATGGTGTTAACTTAGACAGAGTTAAATGTATGTCACATATATATGACACCATATATGACAAAGGTAAATGTAGAAGGGAGGTGGACATCAGAGGTCCACATTAGTAAAGAAATGTAAACAAAAGAAATTAGGTACACAATAAAGCTGGTAATCTGTATTTAAAGGGATACAGTGCACAGGGTCTATATTATAACATCGAAGTTCAAAAACTTCGAATGTTATAATATTGAACCCTTTAGTGCAAGAATAGCGAAGCCTCGGAACATCAAAATTTTACCTAGGGTAAGATTTCGGTGGTCCATGGCTTCGCAATTTTTCAGCAGTGTGGTGCGATGGTTACGGACCGGGTTTAGGGAAGTGAGCAAACGGAGGTTACAGATTGGGTTCAGGTAAGTGTGGTGCGATAGTTACGGATCGGGTTAAGGTAAGTGAGTGAACAGACTGGGTTAAGGTGAGTGTGCGGTAGTTAGGGACTTTAGGGTTAGGGCGCGGGTGAGGTGAGTGTGCGGTAGTGACAAACTTTAGGGTTAGGAGCGGGTTAAGTGAGTTAGGGTTAGGGCGTGGGTCAGGTAAATGTGCAATTGTGTAGACATGAGGGTTAGGGTGGGGTAGGAGAGTTAGGGAGTGGGTAAGGTGAGTGTGCGATAGTTAGGGACCTTAGGGTTAGGGTTGGGTTAAGGTAAGTGGGTAGCTAGTGGTGTATGTCTGGTTTAGTGTAGGGTTTCGTGAAGTGTATGTGTGTGGATTATTTATTTTGGTGTGCTTGAGTTGTGTGTATGTTTGTCGGAAAAGCAAATTTTTTTCCCTGGGAAAAAAATTGCTATTCTGACTGTTCGATTTTCTGGTGTTTCAATTGAATGGGGTCGATATTATAACATTCTATGTTTTTAGACTTCAGTGTTATAATATAGACCCCAGTGCACATGCCTATGTTCAATACATAGAGTGGTGTGAAAGGCCACTCAAAAACATTGAATAAAATGGCTAGTGTACGTCACTTGGGTAGACAGCATATGTGTTGGTTCTAAACATATCTTTGTATATATTGCACAAACACAGTAATGTACAACAAGTAAGCAGCAAAATGGATAGGTACAGAACATAATATTCATTATCCCATATACATATCTACTATAATCACAACGTAATAGAATAGGCTCATCAAATACCTTTATTTATATATATATATATATATATATATATATATATATATATATATATATACATTATATCTATAGCACTCTCCATGTGTATTACTGAGTAAAGAACAGTCCTGCACATGAAAAAGGAAGAAATGAATGTACACTATTCCACTGTATAAGGGCATTTGTGTCTAGATCATAGCACATTCAAATACATGTACATGTATGTAAATCATTGTATATCTATGCCAAATGCCTAAACTTGGGCATTTATGCCAATATGATCATGAATGATGTGATATAACTTAGAATAAGAAACAATACATGCAGTAATTATACTAAATAAAGCAATCAACTGCAATTCAGTAACAGAAAAATGACTGCCTATGCATTATGTGAAGGATAAATGCCCATGAAGAGTATTCACATGAATATGATACAACATGGCAAAATATGTGCTAGTACATGCCACACACAAAAGTTATTCTGCCAGTGTGACAGCATGACAACACAATGTTACATGAATCACAGGGTCAAGGACTGGTCATATTGCTGAACAGACATAAGACAACAAAAACCAAGAAAGAAACAGGGGCAATGCTTACACGCGGATAACATGTGTAAATAAAGAAAATTGACTAATCTCACTGTGTTATGTGGAAAATATATGAATAATAGATTTGTTGAGTTGCTGTCATCCCACCCATGTATATAGTGGGACAATATAAGCAGAACAATTGTGTATCACTTGCATCATGGTAACTGTAATAGTCAGTCCTGTCACATACAGGGCCACAGTGTATTGGATATTATATTATGCTGCAATGTGTGCACTGAAGTACACACATACACACATAAGTAAGGTGTAGCACCCCTGCCCTTAAGGAGCAATGCATGCATTAAGTACAGCACATTATGTAAATGTAATTGCTTAATGCATGTGCACTGTGTTAATGTGTGTCATACGTCATGTGTAATCTAAATGATTGGACTTATATCAGCTACACATGATAGCAGTATGCTGTGTCTGCACAATTGTGCCTATACATTACATTATGTGAAAATGCAAACAAAATGATGGTAGTATTACAAAAATGGATCACAAGACAATTCTTATGGCCCTGAGGGCCCACCCTGATGGTTCTGAACATCACAAATGATCTCAAGTGCAATCTTCTGGAAGGTGTCCCACATGGCCTATCCTATGTCCTGAAAACAATTCCAAATCAGGTCTCTCATCTGCATCTGAAAGACATCTGTCATCACCTCCTGGATCTGGTCCTGTAAACTATCTCCCTGTAGTGGTGGTTGATGTCTCTGACAGTGAGCAGCAGGAACATTGGCATGCGCAGGTCTGGGTCTGTCATCATCATCATCATCATTCCCCTGGTTCTCTGACTGTGGCACATTGTCTTCTCCATCATCCAACTGGTGAGCTAACATGGATTTTACTCTCTGTCTAGGTCAGACCCCCCAAAAATATACAAAATCCATGATCACCTAACTGTAGGACTACATAACATAAACAAACTGACATGATCTGTGGGTAAAATGGTTCATTAAGTCACATTATGCTAATGTATGACTGTATGCAACTGTATCACCATATGTGATGGAAGGCATTTCAATAGGGTCTATATTAAATTCTCAAAAGCCATCAATGTCGAATCTGACATTGTCGACCCGAGAATAGCAAAAGTGCAGAACATCGAGCGGGTAAACAGAAATCTCCGTAAGGGGAGATTTCCATTTACTTCAATGTAGTGCGGGCTCAGAGTTGGTATATTTAAGTAGCAGGGGGTGTGGGGGGTGCAGGGGGGCTTGCCCCCTTCCTACACTCTTTAGTTTTTTTTTGTTTTGTTTTTTTGTTACGAGCATTCAATATTTTAACAGTTTGATCACTAAAGGTCGACCTTTAGTGGTTCGCACTGTTAAATGTTCAGTGTTCTAATACAGACCCTTTCAATAAATGGCAATGTAAAAAACATTGTCAAAAATACATTCCAATAGATCTCTGTCATAAAACACTATGCTATGGCCACCTGAATACTGTGAAAGACATATGCTATGTCTTTACTATGAAAAAAAATATGATGCTAACTGTGACATGTTTGCTGAAGGCATATCACAATAGAATATGTGTGCCATTTCAACATATTTATCAGACAATATGGCCCATAACATGTCTTTTTATCTTATATAATACAAATAACTGAGGGTATCAGGTGTACAGTCAGGATCACGCAACATTCCCTATGTCCTATTATCAGTGTGTATGGATGATATCAATAGAAGGCCGTTTGTGAAATACTATGTCCATCATATTTACTCCAGTGCATTACATGTCATGCAATACACAGCTTATCTGAAAAAATGCTGTTTTTATTTGTTCAAGAAAGAAACTGCCATCAGTATATATGAAAAACAAGCATATACAAAAGGAGAACACATATATAGTATAACATCAAGATAAGCATAGCGGGACAGTGTGTCATGCAACGACATGTCTAAATTCAAAACAATTGCTACACTGTAAGCTAATACTGGCACTAACAGTATAACATTCCGAATGGGGCATGTAATGTAAAATATTTCACATATATCTTACAAAAAGAGGCATGCAGTCATTCAGCAAAACATAATTTCCATTGTCTATTATTTGCATGTGTGCCACACACAAAAATGTTGAAGTGTCCATAGCAGAGTTAAGCTTAAGTGTAACTAAGATTTATATACAACTAGAGTCACATGAACATCCCATGAATAACAAGTTAAGAAAAACAATTAGTGGAAATATTAATAGCTATATGCAAATGAAATGAGCAATGTAACATGGTTAATGACTGACATCACAATATCAGAAAAATAGAATGCAGTACAACACCTCAGAAAATCTTGACAATCATAAACAAAGTGACAGAATGCAATATCTATCAATTTAGTTTATTCAATACGGTGTTTATCATTAGGAAATGTACATCTCACTACTTGCATTTGCAGTTATTTTAATCTCTGCACCTGATCAATACAAACACTATAATGGTGATTAGTGAATGTTTAACAAGCAAGTGGGAAATAATAACAGAGTTGGGTTTGTGCTCAACTGTAGAAAAATAATATCAATTTTGTGTTAAACAATCCATCCCAGTTCACTACGAAAGTACATGCCAGAAATCATCTGCCAACCTCAGTACAAACACTGAAACAGAAGGCACACATTCAGCAATAGAATAGACAGGCTATGCACAACATATCAGTCAATTATGTCAACTATTAGATGTATATATTTACCATGACCTGCTTTCCCAAATGAGATACCAACACAATAACTTACATGTGAAGCAGTCCAGCTAAATAAAATCTATGACAGTTACACAGCTATGTCTATCACTGAGGTTGTGTAAAAATAAAATATTTTTTCTCAAACATACTCTGCTTATAACTCAAAAGTGAAATTTTGCACTACATCTATAATGTTTTTCACATGAAATAAATGATTATTGCAGTTACCTTGCAGATGCATTATGGGTAGTTTTGCATTAATATTAGTCTGCCTGATTCTACAAGCAAAAGTGACTTTTTAATAATGGTATGAGTGCTTCTCAGAAAATTAATGTTTGCAGTTAGAACACATACCTCTCTCCCCCCACTGCTCCTACAGCCTTTCAATCCATTCGATGCACAGGATCCAATTCCTGGCTCTATCCTCATCACCTGCAAAATGGAAAAAAAAAAGTCTTAACAGCACAGAAGGATTCTGTCAGTTGATTATATATTTTTTGGTATGTAAGAGTTAACAGTAAAGAATATTGAGCATTGCATGTTCAATAGCTTTGACATGACATACAAGTTCATATTTTGCACAATTATTGCTGTTTTACTGTCAATACTTCATATGTAAGGAACAATGTATATGAACTAGAGGAAGACTGATTCAAACCTGCAACTCTCATCTATGTTTGTACCCTAACCCAGTCAAGTACTTGATTAGCTAATCCATCATGACTGTGATTACATGGATTTATGCAGCTCAAGTAACTAAACTGTATGATTATGTAGGGAAGATTCAAAGTCATGGATCAGGACTGGTAAAATAAAAGGCCAACTTTAAACATGCGGAGGTCAGTCAATGTTAAAATACAATTGAATATATTGTGCCATTAGGGCTGTACCACTAAGATATTTATGTATTGGCAATAAGAGACACATAAAGCCATAGTGACAGAACTGGGCTGTTTTTCAGAATCTTTATGGATAAAGGAGATATTTGTAGTTATTTGAGAAGTATGCGCTATAGACATTAATGCACCTCCTTCATACCTTATATTTATAAAAGCTATATTGTATAACTGAACAAGCATCTGTCATATCTGTTCTTAATTCATCATTACTGAAATATAAAAATAGCATCAATGATTTGAACCCACATTTATCCCCGAGACATCACAACATCATATGCACCATATGAATATAATGAGCTGCTGCTTAACGGGTTAAGCTAGGTGACAGAAAAATCACCCCATCAAATAGAATTTCTAAGGATATAGGTTCATAGGTTCATAGGTTCATACTAGGCTATCTGCCCAAGGGCATTTATAAGCCTAGCCCATAGTTATGTGGCTTTCGCCACCCCTTTAGTTTGAATAAAAACTATGCCTATCATTTTGCTGTGCCTCTGTCAAGCAGTGACGCTGAAGTAATCCCTGGTTGGACTATTTAAAGTCAAAGTAAACTTTATTGTCATTTAGCCTACACAAGTGCAGTCTAAATGAAATTGCATGCATCAGGCTGGAATTGAGAAGACATACACATACATGTAATAACACATACAAAGGACATATATTCATCATTTCACATTAGACAGGTTATTCTACCTACATATTACCACAGTTTACATTATCTATAATTTTCAGCAGCTAAATGATTTCTTATTGCATGAGTTCCAATTGCACTGTGTGATTCTCACATGAATAAAAGAATCTAGTAAGTATAATATTGCACATTCATTGCCATGCATATATTGCTACTGTTTAGAATCCGAACTGTCTCTCATTTATTTGCACCAAAAGAGTTGGCTGTCTCATGTCTTGTCAGTGTCTGGCTTCCCTGAGATTATTGCCAGAGCTCAAGAGTCTCACCACCTGATGGAAGAAGCTGTTTCTGAACCTGGAGATTTTACAGCACACACTGTGGTATCTTCTACCAGACAAGCATGTGAACAGATCGTAAACAGGGTGTGTAGGATCACTGATTATTTTTGTAGCTCTGTTGTGACATTGTGCTGTGTATAATTCCTGTAGTGCTGGAAGTCTGCAGCCCATTATCTTCTCTGCTGCTTTCATTATCCTTTGTAGGGACTTTTGGTCTGCAACTGAGCAGCTACCATACCACACTGAAAAGTTACACATTCGGGTATTTGCTATAGTAACCCTATAGAAGGTGGAGAGGATAGGGGGTGGTAGGACCGCTTTCCTCAGTCTCCTCAGGAAAAGCAGACATTGATGAGACTTCCTTTCCTCAGTCTTCTCAGGAAAAGCAGACATTGATGAGACTTCCTTACTATATGTCTGGTGTTTATGGGCCAAGATAGATCCTCCAATATGTGAACCCCCAGGAATGTTGTGCTCTTTACTCTTTCCACCATCTTGCCATGAATCATGAGAGGGGAATGAGCTGGTTGTGTTCTCCTGAAGTCCATTATCATCTCCTTTGTTTTGTTGACATTAACGTCGAGGTTGTACTTGGCACACCAGTCAATCAGTGAACTCACTTCGTTCTTATAGTCTTTTTCATCTCCTTTACTGACGAGGACTGTATAGTCATCCCCTTTGGCAAAAACAAAGTGCCCACAAATTACCACATAGGTGGTAATCCATTAAGTACGGAAGAAGTAATTAGGGACCTGGGGACCCAAGTTGACAGCAATCTCTCATTTGACAACCACGTGGCCAAAGTGGTTAGAAAAACATTTTATATAGCCCACCTAATCATGAAGGGATTCACATCTAGATCAGGGGAGGTCATCGTGCCTCTTTACTCATCCCTCATCAGGCCCATAATTGAGTACAATGCCCCTTTTGGGATGTACCTTACCAGACACCTGCAGCAACTGGAAAGACCCCAAAAGTACCTCACCAAGAGGATCAAGGGGCTCAAACAGATGCCGTATGCTGCCCGGTTAAAGAAACTCCAGCTCTACTCAGTGGCATACCGCCTGCTCAGAGGCGATCTGTGCCTGACTTATAAAGCCATGTCCAACCCGGAATTAATGGACATGCTGCACCTCAGAAAATCCAAATCTCGAGAGACTTGAACCTCAGCACTGAAATAAATAGGACATGCTGGAGGGACAGATTCATAACCCAGAGGCTCCCTTCACTCTGGAATAAAATCCCAGTCCAGGTTAGGCAGAGTCCCTCATTGACTCTCTTCAAGAGGAATCTTGATGAGTGGATGGGAGATCGTAGGTTTACCCCGGGTATCACTTCTGTGTCACTGTTAGACAGAAGCGCAGTATACTAACCTCGAAAAAGGGCATAGCAAAATTAATTTAAAATGGGTGGCGAAAGCCATACACACCCTGGCTAGGCTTATAAATGCCCTAGGGCAGATAGCCTAGTATAAACCTATGAACCTATGAACCTATGAGGCCCACAACTGTAGTGTCATCCACAAACTTGATAATGTGGTTGGTGAATGCAGCTTTACAGTCGTGGGTTAGTACAATAAACAGTAGTGGTCTCAACACACAGCCTTGAGGTACTCCTGTGTTGATCATGATGCTTTTTGAAGAGTTATTGCGCACACATATCCTTTGAGGTTTTTCAGTAAAGAAGTCCAGGATCAAATTGCACATATTGGCATTCATACCTAGATGAACAAGTTTTTTGATTAGTTGTTGTGGGGTGACAGTACTGAATGCTGAACTGAAGTCAATAAACAGCATTCTAACATAGCTGTCCTTGTTCTCAAGGTGTGCCAATGAGAGATGCAGTTTAACTGAAATGGAATCTACCAGGGAGCGATTGTCACTATATGCGAACTGGAGTGGATCTAGTGCCACTGGAAGGCTAACTGTAGGGTGGTTTTAACTGACCTTTCGAAACTTTTCATAATGGTGGATTTGAGGGCTACCGGTCTATAGCCATTGAGGCTTGAGAGAGATGATTTCTTCGACAGTGCAATGATATTTGTGTTTTGAGTACCTTCTCTTGACCAAGGGAGATGTTAAGTACATCCGTGAGTACAGTGCTATGTTGTTCAGCACAGTCCTTTAACACCTTTCCCATTATGTTGTCCAGTCCTGCAGCAATCCTAGGGCTCAATTTCTGCAGGGTCCTCTTCACCTCTGTTGAGTTTAGGCTGAGCACTTCATCTCCTGGGCTTGTAGCAAGTTTCACTGCCTTGGAGCTGTTTCTCTCCTCAGACCTGCAGAAAAAGGTGTTCAGCCTATCTAGGAATGCTGTGTTGTCCTTGCATTGTGCTGACAAGGGTTTGTATTCAGTTATGGCTTTTATACCCTCCCACATGCACCTGGTGTCTCGCATGTCAGTGAAGTGATTCTGGACTTTCTTCCCATAGGCCCCTTTTTCTTCCTTTATCTCTCTCTTTAGGTTTGCCCTTGCCACACTGAGACCTTCCTTGTCTTTTGAGTTGAATGCCACATTATGTTCCTTCAGAAGTTTGTATACGTTAACGATGAGCCATGGTTTTTACTTGGCTCTTATGATGATGTTTCTGTTGATAGTTACATCACCTATGCATTTAGATACATATGCCATCACAGTTTCTGTGTATTTGCCCAAGTTAACCTGTTGATCAGCTGTTGCAGCATCTTTGAATATGCTCCAGTATGTATTGTCAAAGCAATCTTGGAGTGTTGTGATTGCTCCATTTGGCCACACCATGATTTGCTTCAAAGTGTGTTTTCTCTGATTAGTGCAGGTTTGTATGCTGGCATTAGTATGATGGTGAGGAGGCCTGAGTTGCCCAAGTGTGGGTATTGCACTGCTTTATATGCCATCTTGATACTGGTATATATCTTGTCCAAGGTGTTGCTATCCCTTGTTACAAATCCCACATGCTGGAAGTAATTGGGAAATACTGATCTCAGATCTGCCTGGTTGAAATCCCCTGCAATAATGTGTGCAAAATCTGGATTCTTATTCTGCAGCTTATTTATTGAATTATACAGCATAGCCAGTGCCTCTTTAGTGTCTGCACTCGGTGGGATATTCACCACTGTGATGCTGATACCATTGAACTCTCTAGGCAGATAAAAGAGTCTACATCTGACTGCTAAGAACTCTTTGTTTTCAGAGCAAAAGCTAAGGGCAGTCTCACAGTTTCTGCAGCAGTTATTGTTTACATACATGCAGACTCCACTTCTTCTAGATCTTCCACTAAGTGCTTTATCTCTGTCTGCATGAAAAAGAGTAAGCCCTTCCAGTTGTTCTGCACTGTCATTAATGCTACTATGTAGCTGAATTTCTGTAAACATAAGAACACGTGTATTTCTCACCTTGCTTTGTGATGTTATTTTTTGCCTTATGTAGTCCATCTTATTATCCAGAGAGTGCATGTTTGCTAGAAGTAAAGTTGGTAATGCAGGCCTGAAAGAATTTGCCTTCAGTCTGTCAGAGATTCCAGCCCGTGATCCACTTTTCCTGGATCTTCCACATCTTTTCATCCTGATCTTTCTTTTCCAGTGTGTTGTAGAAGCTCTTTTTACCTGATTGAGGCACTTTCAGCCATGCTGTGTAAAAATACCAGTGTTGTGGAGTATAGAAATTATCGTAGAACTCACAGAGTGTGCAGACAGCAGGTCATCCATCCAGCTGCATGGCGAGCTTAGTTGCTTGATTTCCAGTAAGTTCTCTCTACTATAAGTAAGTGTATCTTCATTTGTAGCCTCAAAAACTGTTTTTTTCATTTTTTTAAGTAGAAAAGTAGACAAATATTGCACATTCTTCTGTCGAGCCAATGCAGCCATAGTCTCAGATGGCAATAACTTTTTTTTTTTTGCTTAATGGATTAAGATTCACTGCCATCATACAGAATTACTAAAGAATGTTTCAAGAATCTAGTTGATAACCGAGAAATGCATAGTCATCTGAGGCCTAAGCCTAAGTGATATAGGCAGTAGTATGTCTAGAGTTTAACTGTTTTATAACGTAGAGACTAATAACATATGTCTGTGTTACAAAGCATTCACACTTACAGAAGTATACTGTGTGATGCTTATTGAACCGTTACAGTTAATGGAGAAATGCACAGTTATCCAAGGCATGAGTGCTATAGGCATCTGTGAAACACGGCCATTCTACATATTTAGAAAAGATGTACTGTATACTTGCCAAGAAAATAGAAGGCTTAAATTCCTTATGTTTACTATCAACTACATAAACAGCAATATTTACAAAAATTACCTACAATGGACTTTGAACACAAACATAGCAGATCATCAATCACTATGACACATTGATTAACCAGTTGATCTAACAGAGATAACTGTTCACACTTATAATAAGAATATTTATAGTACATTATTCACAGCTTAACCAGATGTGTACAATGTTAAGTACATTACCCTTACTTTTATCAGTATAGACACCCATGAATTCAAATTTTAACAGTCACATAAACACATACAGCCAAGAAATACTTTTTGTTATGATGTAGGTATTAAGGTGTGAATTATGAAACTTACTGTAAGTAGGCATTTTCAGGCTGGCATCCCTCCTTTGAAGATTCTCAGTGTTCTTTTGATGCAGGTCATCATATCATGATGGACGTGCATGCCTGTTCAAAAAATCCCAGCCCACTGGCAGTGCCACTTTTCAATCTGGTTCCAGATCTCCATCATCACAAAGTTCCTCAGACTTGCTCACATCTTCTGCTCATGTCCAGTATAGACAGTGAGCATCTGAGTGGTCTCCTCCTTGCTCCAGTTCAGTCCTCAAACGCACCAAAGCCTCCTCTCAGTTGACATCTTCACTCCTGAAGATGGAAGTTTGTCACAAAAAAATGGCATAAGATAAATGCTAAGTGAGGTACCACTCAGTTTGCAAATAGCAATGGTATGACTAGTAAATGTATCCAGATCACATTTAGAATTCATGCATATAAGATGGTATCAGACTATTGGAAGGCATAGGGCACATGCCACAGATAATCTCATTTACTGATACCTATTGGGTAATTACATGGAGTACATTCCTATTACGCAGTGCTGTTGGTTAATGTGCTGTATTTCTAGAAGTTACGGTGACATGCACAAATGGGATTCCAAAACACTGAATGTTAATGAACCTCATTAATTTTGTATGGTACAAATGGTACTTAAAAGCTCACATAGGTGCACTCACTGTAGGGTAAAGCTGACTTACAGCTAGCTTCAAAGGTAAACTGTCACCTAATAGCATTGCTGTGGGTGACTACACTACTGTCATTACATATCTATGTTATATTTAATGGCTATAATTCAAAAAGTCCCAGTGGACTTCCCCGGTAATCAAACTGAAATACATAAATAAATACATAAATAAATAAATTATACATGTTGACAGGCCTTTTTTGTTCAAACATGTCTGCAATACAAACTGGCTGTGACATAATGGGGTGGTTGTAGGATTGAACAATATGCATTCATATGGGTATATGGCTAAAAGCAAACAGACTCTGTGAAAAGTGGGTGAAAATGGCATAACATTATATTTGTTGTAAATTCTAGGTCACATTGACTGTGTCTGGTATGCTTAAGGAGAACAACAAATTGCAAGGGTTTCTGTAAATTGCATGTTAATAGTTTATGGTACTCTCTGATTCTTACTAATGCATGTACTATAGATACAGCTGGAATGAAAAGGTATCTGCAGTTAATTGTGAGTAGCATGTACTGTATGTGTTACGCTTATGGAAAAAGATGAATTCCGAGGGTTTCTGTAAATCATATGTTTACTGAATAGTTTACAGACATACGCTAATGCTTAGTAATATAGCAGTAGTTGTTAATACTTTTAGTCTGATACAAAGAACATGAGGATGGCTTTGACTATTCACTTTTTACTGTGTTGGTATGTAAAGTATTGAGTGTGTGGCACATGGTTGTGTTTTTGTCCTTTAGTTGTTGTAATATCCTCTACAATATGCTCAAATCTCACATAAGACCTATACAGTATTGTAACAGATTGTTATACGTGATAATGTAACTTGACAAATGTTTATAATATCACTAGGTCAGTTGTGAGTCCCAATAAAATGTATAACATGTGAATATAATAATGGCTTCCAGATGTCAAACCAGTCTAAGGGTGATAATTTTTCTCAACATTAGAATGAGATTGTAATCAAGACTCTGAACCAGCATGGATGAAGCCTTCTTGGATAGACAGGAAATACTATGTGGAAGAATGAAGTTTGGACTGAACTGACAAACATGACCAAGGATGTAGGTAGTCTCAATCAATCCTATGAGGCCTATCATTAATGTTGCTCAGACATGATACTATGAACAGATAACCAAATACACCAGTATTGAAAGGTCAAGGAATGCCATGGGAGGTGGGGGGTCACCATTAACTCCCCAGATGAGATCACAACTTTCCTGACATCACATCATACCACCAGTCATGATCAAATACCCTGTGGCAGTATAAAAGCTGGTGTTGTAGGATGTATATGCAAGTCATACATTTAAAACCACTGCAGCATATACACTATCTCAGTCTGTAATGGAATGTGCAGATTATTAATGTATTGCCATATTATTTTGTTCGGCAGCACAACAGGATTGGGAATGTGGTCAGACACAGAACATGGATTCCTAAAGTAAGTGTTACTGCATATTGTGTTAACTACCCATAAATACCTAAAATATAAAGACAAATATCACACAAATTGCTTAATGAGTTGCATAGGTCCTTGAACTACTGCACAGCAGTAACCCATGTCACATAAGCATTTCCATATACTATTATTGTGATCCATAACTTTCTGTGCCTCCTGTCATGACAGTGGATTATGTAAATTACAGATACATCATCATAAGACATGGCCTGTGCAAGAGCACCTATAGATGGAACAGGTATGGTTGGCCAATTTTTAAACAGGACACAGCAAGTTTGAGCACAACTGTGATGTATGCTATTCATAAGTTTGTTTTCCATACTGAGGAATATTTGGACAACATCTTCACTGTTTACCATGTCTCTATATATTGTTAGTTTGTACTGCTGTTGTCATATGCTTTTGCCTGCATTAATGATTCTGGAGCATTTCCACATGTTTGTGTTTCTTGTCATACAGCAGGATCTACATTACGAGAGGTGATACAGTCCCCAAACAGGGATGACATAAATAGTAAGACATTCCATATGTTTAATGCGTGTCAGTATTGATAATCACATCTGTGCACTTCCTGACTACTGTATTCTTCATCACCTGCCTAGGATAACAACAATCTTCATATCAGCCCGGGCTAAATGGTTATATCTATGTTGGTATGGCCATTATTTGCTTGCTGATGATGTAATGGTGCATGTTTCCCCTAGACAGTTTCAGTTCAAACATCACCTCTGGCAGTGGAATCCCACCAAAACATGTCAGTATATTTTGCTATTTTTTATTCCCAACTGTCAGCTGTGTCCAATAGGTAGCATATATGAAATCTCTCTGTCATATAGGGTCCATGAACCTCACCCAGGAATGACATTCTGTTAAGTCCATATCCCCATTAACATTGTAGTCATATAGTTAGCCCATATATCATTACTAAGCAGCATCATTTATTGCCTGTGCATCTAATGAACCTGTGTCTTCTTTCTTTCCTTGTAGCCTGTCCACTGCCTGCCTTCTCCAGTAACCCATCCACTGATCCTGAGTTGGGATGTGATATGCCTCACTTTGATAGCATAACCCATGCTACACAGGCCACAGGACAGCCATATGGTCATGCTGTAGCCTCAGATACTGAGAATGATATGGCTGGACATTCTGATGACATGGTTGCAGCAGCTGCTGGACATGATGATGCCCATGAGCTAGTCTACCATGCAAAGTCAAGTGATGAGGGTGACTCTTCCCCACAACTGAGAGGTATTGCCCATTGTACTACATGTGGGAGTGCTGCTGATGTGCATGGATGGGTTCACTACATAAACCAAAAACCCATAATACTGACGCCCAGAATCCCGAGACCAGATACCCGAAAGACGAGAAGACCGGAAGACCAGAAGCGTGAAATTTAAAATCCCAAACACTATACTAAACACACAACAAACACATACATATACACACACCTTCACCCAAAACACAAACACACTAACCTACACCACATGCAAGCCCCCCTGCACCCCCCACACCCCCCTACTTAAATATTCTAACTCCAAGGTCACACTACACAGACAAACACATGAAAACGCCATCACACACCTACATTCCCCTTGCACACACATCACAGTCACAACACACACTTACACACACAAAAAGCCCCTAACCAACACACTCAAACATAGATACTTACCTGACCTTCCACCTATCCATTCACACAACACCAGAAGTGCTACTTCAACATCTCCGAACCTCGGGATTTTGAAATTCGTGCTTCTGGTCTTTCGCTATTTCGGGGTTTCAGCTATATGGTCTTGAGATTTTGAAATTTGATATTTCAAAATTTCGAGATTATGTAGTGAACCCGCATGGACATGTGTCAGAAAGTATTCACCTACTATTATAGGTGAATGAACATTCCCAGTGACATCTTCAAGCTGACTTTTATGCACTTTCCCATGCAACCAATCATACAGCACACCAGCTGCATGTTCTACACAAAGGTAAGAAGCACAGGCATGGTGCGATCATGGCTGCATTAGCGGCACAGCAAGACAGGGTGTTGTCCATTGTATGCTCCTTTGAGAGCCTTGTTACAGCAGTGTTAGAGCAGTGCCATAGGACTAGATAGGCATTATGTGAATACACTTGTAGTCCCAGTGGAGTTTTAGCCTTTGACAGGCCATAACCCAGAAAGCATAAAGTAGGTCATGCCGAAAGCCAGAGGGGAAAGTCCCCAACAACCAGAAGTCCCATCCTAGTGGGGGTATCACACTCATATATTTACCTTAACATACAGATCAGATGATCCCAGATTCCTTAACTTGTGGGCAATCCCAAAACATATGAATAGTGTCGGATGACACATGACCACAGCTCCAGCATCTGTATCCAGTGGTCTCCTCATCTTCCAAAGCCATTTAGGTGTTAGATACCACCTGTAGATTATCTTTCTCTGCTGGTCTAAAGATTTTTGACCACCTTCTTAATTTATATGGAGCACGCCATGCCTGAGTCGATTGCGAGTTAGACAATCGGATGACTTCCTGCACTGACAACCTATTTTCCATTAGTTTCTTAACCTACCTGGCTTGTTTGTCCCATATATCCTTGTATATTGTATTTTCAGACCCTTATTCAACCCTATTTGTGCCACTGCATGGTACATTCAGAACTGATGGCTGGGTAAATTGATCTGAGCCAAATCTGTTTTATCCAGAAGTATTCAAGTTAGTCAGTGCCAGGAATACTAAATTCCTGCTTAAGCATCTCCAGGCTATTCATAGAGGACCCCTATGGATTGCTGGAGAGGTGAGACCACTGACTGATACTTTTCTCTTCTCATCTGTTGCTCAGGGAAGGGTTGACTTTCTTGTGTATCAGAGTTTGCTTCTATATGTAATCCTCAAGGCCTCTACCCCAGGGTAGCCCACTAACTCTAATAATATCTTCATGCCACTGGGAAGCCCATTACAGAGGTACCAGCATGCAAAACGGTTCATTAGTAGACATATTTCTAACCTAACTTAGCCTGGATGTGACTACATAGCCCTCTATAGATGAGACACCCCAGCCCAGAGCCAGATGATGGTCAAATGGGGCCCTAGGCAGGGTAGTAGATATGGCCTCCCACTGTGTCCCCATCATGCCCCCCCAGCAGCCATTTCAGTGTCCCATTACTTGCCTCTCTCTCTCTGTCCCCATCTACCATAAAAAACTGTTCAAACCTGTCAGTGTGCATACTGTTTTCTTCTTTACTTCTACAATGATTACAGATATTTGGATTCAATTTAAAAAAAAGTTAACTTTTTATAGCACAAAACTGATAGTCATTTGCTAAACAAAACACTACAGTCTCATAATGAAAATAGACTTATAATGAGCAGCAGTAAACTTCTCTACCCTTGAAACTCACATTCATTGAAATGGCATTGAAACCTAAAATCATACAAAATGCATCTGGCTAGTGGTGGATTAAGTATACCTTTAGGCTGCTTTCAAGCACACATTTTTAGGTCCATGCATAAATACGTGTTCTTTGATTGACCATCTTGATTGTATTAAATTATATTCCTTGTTTAATACAGTACTACTTATTAAAGTGCATTTTAAATTTGTAGTTTTGAACATTTTTCCAGTAAGCTGTGAAACATAACATATGAACCAATAATGACAAGGCTACCCATTTCAGAACATTTCAAAAATAAAATGCCACTCAAATTGCTGTCATTATAATCCTCCAATAACAGTCAATATGCACAATCGCTGCAGAAGTAAAAGTAATCTGAATAATTACACATTAAAGAGATCTTTAACGAAGAAGTTGCTGCTTTGCATTTAAATGCTTCATCTACAAATTTAGTGCCTGCTGCCCTTGAAGAATAAAAATACCTATGTTACTTTAAAAAGAAAAAAAAATGAGTGCTTGTGATATGCAATAGGGAATTGCTGGCAAACAGAGAACACATTCCAGGAGTGTATTTTCAAATCAGTGGGAATATCTTTTTAAGAGCAATATGTCCTGGCTTGGTATACATCCCCTCTAAGGAGCTGCTGAATAAAAGCTGCCTTTAAACAATCCAGAATCCCATCCGGGGCTAGAAAATCCTTTGAGTGTTGAAAAAAACCATATGCCCGCAAAAGAGACCTCTGGTGGCTGTGTGAGGACAGATGAACACCTCTACAAGGAAACACCCATCCCCACTCCCAGATGGAATCATGCTAACAAAAGCCACCTTTAAACAATCCAGAATCCCATCCTGGGCTAGAAAATCCTTTGAGTGTTGAAAAAAACCCTATGCCCGCAAAAGAGACCTCTGGTGGCTGTGTGAGGACAGATGAACACCTCTACAAGGAAACCCCCATCCCCACTCCCAGATGGAATCATTCTAACAAAGAACACATGTTCATCTGCTTTAAGCCTTATCTGTAGATACTGAAACAATCTTTTAAGATATACAACATTTAACAACAATAAATCTGTAGAAACTATTTGCAGATGCCTTTGAACATACCAATCAACCATATATTTCAACACTCACCAAGGAGAGTAAAATAATGTCCTCAGATGGATCCCCTTCAGAAGATCAAAAGCGCAAAAGACTGAAAATCAAAATATCTAAAACTCTAAATATTGAAAATGGAATTTGCCCTTTCTCCAGTGTTGTGCAATCTTGGAGTTGGTATATATAATAAGCAGGACGTGGTGCAGGGGGGCTTGCCCCTTGCATTAAAAATATTTTTGATCTTTTGAATTTTAGATATTTTGATTTTTTGAACGTTCTATCCTCTGACGTGGACCACATCAGATAGATGGTATTAGCCATAGCTGTAATATATAATTGCATTTCACTACATCACCAGTATACTACATTGGCATACATTATATCAAACACAAATGGTTTAAACTCAAATAAATCAAGACATCTGTATGCATTCACCAGCCAATAACCTTGGCACACGCAAAGGTAAAATTTAAAAAAAATGGCAGCAGAGCATAGGTTCATAGGTATGTACCAGGCTGAAAACCACTAGAGCCTTATAAGTTTAGCTGTGCAACTCAGATGTGACCCAACAATTTGATGTATATAGGTGGTGATTTACTGACTGCTTCTGTCCATCAGTGACATAGGAGTAAGACCAGGGGTGAATTTCCAATTACCCATCCACTGATCCAAGTTGTGCTCAAAAAGGGATAGGGAGGAACTTTGCTTTACATGAATAGGGAGGCTGTTCTAGAGAACAGGATTTCTCCGAGAAGCATATCTGTCTCTCCACTATGCCCTGTTTATGTCACAAACATAATTTAGGTATTTTAATCTAGTAGTTCTGATGCTGTTTGCTTTGCAATTGTGCAAAAGGTTCATCAGAGCATGGTCCAAGGATGCCCTGTATGCCAGGCAAAGATCACTTCTGAGAAGTCTGTATGGTAGCGAGTAAAGAGAGAGGGCTTTGAGGTGATCAGCTTAGGACATTGTGTTTACTCCCTGTATTCCTTTTGTAAGAAACCTTTGTGGAAGTAGATGCCAAAGAGGAATGGGCCCACCACAGAGGCCTGGGGGACTCCACAGATCATTGTCCTCTTTGTGGAGGTGGTCTCACTAATTCTAACCTCCTTTGTCATATCACTGAGCCAGCCAGCTATCCAATCTGTTATAAAAGGGTTTATACCTAGTTGTGTAAATTTGTTGACAATGCCAGAGTGGAGTATTATATCAAATGCTTTAGTCAGATCTGGGTAGGCAGTATGCATCATTTCCCCTCATCCATTGCCTTAGGGCCTTTTCAAAAAAGTCCACCAGATTCAGTAAGTATTACCTTTGTTTAACAAAGCCAAACTAGGATGGATCCAGTGTCTGGAGGTCTTCTTTGTCCTTGTTGACAATTTCCATGATATTTCTTTTCATGGCTTTGCAAATAAGATTAGTCAGACTAATGAGCCTATAGTTTCCAGGATCTGTTGAAGGTCCACCCTTATGAAGGTGCATGACCGTTACAGTCCTACATTCATGCAGCTGATTTTAGTCTATTCAGGAGGCATCCTGACATATTATCAGGGGCCATTGAGGCCGTGTGCTTGACTTTAATGAGTGCAGTCAGTACATGCTCCATAGCTACATCTAGAAGGGTTATGCTTGAGGGTATTTTTCAGTGGATAGTTGAGAGTGAGACAGGAGTAAAGTTGGAGATGAATTTGTCCTCTAACATGTACATTATATTGCCAGACTCAGTGAATGTAGCACCATTAATCATCAGTTCAGCACAATGATGTATGCTGCTCTTGAGGTTTCTGACATAGCTGTAGAAGGCCTTACAGTTATCTTTCACCTGCCAGACTATGTTAACCTCAAAGTTGGCTTGGCTTGATCTAGTTAGCCCTCTTAGTTGCCTATTTACTTCGATGAGAGAGTTTCTATTTTTATGGAAATTACCCTTCCTGATTTTTGCCATTTTTTTGTTTGTTATTGTTGTATATCCAGTTTAATGTGGGATGCCACCAGGGTGGTTTGTTTATAGGGTTAGCCCTGGGCTTACTTCTGGTAGCTTCAGCAGCCATTATGCAGCCAATGACATGACAGTACAGAGTTTCTGAGACCAATTCAGTATAGGCTGCTGTGTTCTCTGGGTTTGGGTGGGTATTGAATTTTGACAAGCCATCACTTATTAAAATGTAATTTGCCTTGGAAAAGTTCCTAACTGTTACGGGTTTTAATGGGATTATGCAGTTGATTTTAATTTCAAAGGAGACAGTGTTATTGTTGGACCTCATCAAGGATGATGAGACATGGGAGAAGGGGGTGTAGCTCTCTCCCATATTTGTAAGCATGAAGTCCAGTATGTTGGTGCTTGTAGTAGGTTTTTTCACTATCTGGTCAAGGGTGTTTGTATTTACAAACTCCAGGAATCGCTGTGCCTGTAGAGTTGAGGCTGTGTAGGATTCCCAGTCTATAGAAGTGTAATTAAAGTCTCCCATGAGTAAGGTGTTAGGTTGGATGTTAAGTGTTTCCAGTAGGTGCAAGTATGCATTGTGAGATTCTTGAGACATGTTGGGTGACCTATAGCTAGCTATGATATGGTATGGGATTTTGTCTTTGGTGATCAGCACATGGAGGAACTACAGCACATCATTCTGTTTGACCACCCTAGAGGTATGCTTGTTGTTGATGCATGTTTGAGACACCCCCTCCTTTTACCCTTTTCTCAGCTACTGGTCTAAAAATGTGGAAGGCATTGACACCTTGCACTGCCAGGGTACTGTCTGCCACTTTTAAACCATGTCTTAGTAACTGCACATATGTATATATTCTCAAATGTGAGGAGGGCTTGAGTGTAGATTTTTGTTTAGGTTCCTGGCATTGAGCAGTAACAACTTGAGGTTTAGTTGAGTTGATTTTGCTATGCCGGTAGGTTTGTCAATTTGGCATTTCCAAAAAAAGGCACTATGGGGGTGGATAAAGTTTTAGCCAGTATTCAGCAGCTAGTGGGGAGAGATGCAGACCTTCTATGGCAAAGCAATGTGGTCTGTTAACCATGACCTCCTAAGCTGACAGATATTTTATCCCCTTAGAATGATACCAGAAAGGCTGCCAATTGTTGAAATCAGTAATGTTTTGCTCATATTGTGGCACCATCTTCAGTAATAGTAATATGCTGCTCAGTGCAGGGGATCATACAAGTCTGAGACACATAGTCTGAAAGCTCCATAATGTCTCTCTCCATATAGGCCAGGCAGGTACCTCTCGGGTCATTTACATCTACATGGACAATGAATGAATCATACTGGTACCTGTGGTATATGACTTGAGTGCATGTGTGATTTGGCAGAGTCTGGGTCCAGATGAGTAACAGTTATCTTCTCCTTGTTCGACCTGGTTAGAAGGGCATCAGTATGTTTTAAAATAGACTCCCCTATGATGAGAGTCCTGGGAAGTGTGTTTGCTTGCCTTAGGGTCTTAGTGTTTGAGACTCCACTGAGAATGACAGTATGTATGGTGTTAGGTGTCGTTTTTTTCTGAGTACCTTTGGGCTTGCTGATGCATAGCTTTGACAACAGATAATCTAGGCAATCTTTATTGTTTAGGAAGATTGTTTTTAACTGTCTTATATGATAGTCTATGTGTGTGTTGTGTAGTATGTGAGGTGGGTGCTCTGTGTTTGGTTTTGACAACCTGATCTGCACTTGTATGTGAAAGTTTGGCCTCAATTGTTATTGTGTAAGTACTCCTCTTGCATACTTTGTTTCTTTTGAGATTAAGTGGTTGACAGTAAACATGAAACAATTGCAGCATTGTCTCAAGATGTCCATAGACATTAAGCTAGCTACAGGGAAATTAGGGAATTGAATATCCATACTGTCCAGTCCTTTGATTTGTGAGCTAAAAGTGGGTGGTATATTGGAGTTAGAAGGCTATTAAGGGTGCTTTATTAGACCAGATTACACTAAACAGTACTAAAATTTACTAACTTTAATGTTTACACAATATTCAATTCAACTAAACCTGTAGTCATTGCCACATGACCCCCAACTAGCTGCTCTAAGCTTGCTGGCGCACAAAGTATTTGTCCTATATTGCTGCTTTACAGAGTACAGTTTTATTAACTATTTTTTCTAGGTGTTTGCTTCTGTACAGAGCACTGCTAACCCACACAAACATGCTGAATTTTCAGCACCAAAGAAAACAAATGAAAACTAACTAATGAGCCCTCTGGCTAATAAAATGACTATACTATGGAGTCCTCTCATGTATTTCTTAATTCAGATAGACCAGACAAACACCTCCTGCCATAAGATGAATAAACCCCGTCCTCCTAATGTAAAAACGCAGTTGAAAAAAGTGCAATGCTGCCACATACCACATAAACAACTAGCTGGAAATCCCTTGCCGAAGGCAATTTTGAGACAGTCTTATAGCAGCAACTGCGAGTAAGAGCATTTATTTTTGTTATATAGAAAGCTCCTGGAAAATGAGCAGGAGACCATATGAAGTAAAGGAGGGTTTACTCAAGAGCAATACTGGTTTGCTGGGTGGGCACTCAGTATCCTGATTTATGGAAACAATGAATGGGAAGAGTACATAAATAGTTTATACAACAGTCTATAGCAGCGAAAGAGGGGAGGAAGGGACTTTAAAAATCTTATTATCATAAGAGGTTGAGGCCACAGACACAACCCTATTATAAAACAACACCAACAATAAAGGTGGAAGGGTTGGGGTAAATCAAACAGGCTAGTTAGAGATGTATACAATCACACATCCCAAAGACATGCTGTAGGTGGATTGGACACTAAATTGGACCTAGGTGTGAGTGTGTGCATGTGTGTGCCTTCTGTGGAAGGTTGGGTGCTGGGCTGGCAACTTGACACCGTGAAACTCCACTGCCAATCATAAGCAGACAAGTGATCTGCTGTGGCGACTCCTAACCGGGAAAAGCCGAAAGAAGAAGAAGAAGAAGATTGGAGCTCTTTCAGAAACTGTGTTAGTGGGGGATGGGGGCAGACACAGAACTTTATGCAGGTAAAAGATGAGCAGAATATAAAGGCACTAAAGAACAAACTGAACCACAGACAATTCTCTCACTGTAGACCTTCTACTACAGTTTAATGCACCAGACTATGCAGAAATTTCCCAGTAACACTGTTTATAGAAAAATGCAATAATAAATTAATAAGGCTCAATATCTCACAGGAGTACACAGCTCTGCCACCACAGTGAATTAATCTACAAGACTATGTGCCAGCAGGGCTTAACATACAAATGGATAGCTTTTATAAGTAATTCTATTTGTGGAAATAGAAGTGTGAAATAACACAGAAAACAATCTTCCTGCAACTTTTAATAAAGAAGAATAAGGTCCCAGAACAAACTTAAAAATGCAAACAGAACAGAGCAAAAAAAGTACAAAGTAATATTATCACACAGGTCACTAAGTGCAGCTCAACTTTCCTTTTTTTTTTGGAAAGCTAGTTACTCACAGTTCCAAACCTCTCCTAGTTTTGGATAAATGACACTGGGTAGGGGTAGCTCTGTGCTGGAAGTAGGAGGCTAGTTAGTGCGCTATCCAATAAATAAAGGCAATATTGGAGCTCTTTCAGAAGCTTTAATTGTGTTAGTGGGGAATGGGGCAGACACAGAATATAACTTTAAGCAGGTAAAAGACATGCAGAATAAAACAGCACTGAATTACAAACTGGAGCAGAGACAACTCCCGTACCCCCTCACACCTACTGCTAATTACATATACCTACTCTGAGATAGAAAAATAGTTGGGAAAGGGAAAAATCTGACTTCACAATACATAGCAATCTTGGAAAATAAATTCCAGCATCCTGCAATGAATTACATAGATAGATAGATAGATAGATAGATAGATAGATAGATAGATAGATACACACACACTACACACACACACGAGCACGCACACACACACACACACACACACACACACACACACACACACACACACATATATATATATATATATATATATATATATATATATATATATATAAAATGGACATCTTTAAGTGCCACAGACATCAAGGAAGTGTGCTTTTGTTTCATCTAATCATATTTGTTTGCATTAATGGTGCATTTATATCTAATCTATTAACACCAGTGTGCTCATTTGGAACACTTTTTGGCTTTTTCTGGTGTGTTAAAACATTTCTGGTGGTGTTCTGGGTGTTCTGCTTGGTTTTTTTTTTTGTTTGTTTTTTTTTCTGATTGGCTTAGCTGTGACTTTTATTTGTAATTTTTGCACTGTTGACTTTTGAGCATAACTTTAAATTATTTGCATAGCAAGCTGTGCTGCTCTATTCGGCTTGGTTACACTGTGCTGCATTCTCTTGCTACACACTACTACTAGATTGTTTAATTTTAACAAGCTTTGATCATGGTGGCAGTCACAAAAACATTACGAGTGTGACTTTTATTTAATCCATTTGCATGTGTGTGATATTATTTATGGCTAATCTGTGCACCAGAGTTTTATCTATTTAGTACATATTTTGTTTTTTTTTTTTTTTTATTTATTTTTATGTATGTATGCATGTATGTATGTATGTATTTATGTATGTATGTATTTATTTATTTATTTTTGCTAGTGACAGTTGGCAATTGATAGTTTGTCTAATTACCTTGGCTTTTATGTGCAGCTTTTAAACTGGGTTGCATATTAAGTTCTGCGGGTCTGTTTGTTTGGGCCACTCTGTGATGAATTTTCATGCTACACATTGATACTGGATTGACCAGTCTTAATTGGATTTGTCTGTACTTCCAGACCCAAAAAAATTTGGAATAATTTTTAACATAATCTGATCTTTGTGCTTTTAAAGGAAATTTATTGCTGATCTGTTAATACTGTTTATTTTGTTAGAGTTATGCTAATTTGAGAAACTCTTTCTTTTTCAAGTGAGATTAAAAATTGCTGTTATGCTATGGGTTCTGCCTGTGTCAGGCATAATTTACAATTTTTTTTTGCTGTCTGTGACTTTTCACTGTAGCTTTTAAATTGTACTGCATACTGAGGCCTGCTGCTCTATTTGGCTGAGCTACTCTGTGCTACAATTTTTGGGTACACATGGCTGAGGGATTGTTCACCTTGTTACCAATCTCACATACATCAGCAATGTGCTTTTTAATTAATCCAGTACATTCACTGCTGCTTTTTAGCACTGTTTATTTTACCAATGTTTTGTTTGCAACATTTTTTCTCTCACTAGATTAAGACATGTATGTTATTCTAGATAGTCTCCTTGCTCAAGGTTTAATTGAAAGTTTTTTTCTAATTGTCTGTGACTTTTTGTTATAGGTTTTTAATTCTGTGTTATACTAGGACCATTTGGCTGGCTTGTTCAGTGCTGCATTTTCTTGTTGCACATTGCTAGAGGATTAACCATTTCTAACATAACATGTTCCCAGTCCCAAGAATATCAGAGAAGTGTTATCCATTTAACCCAGTTTCATATGTCTGATTTTTGAAGTGCAATTTCTGTTATCATTAATACTGTTTATCGTGTCATAATTTTGTTCATTTTGGACACTGAGAATAATTAACTGCTGGTGTTCTGGGCATTCTGATTGCTCCAGACTAAATTTGCAGTTGTTTTTCTGACTAGATGTTTAATTTTAAATGTAGCTTGTAAACTGTTGCTTTGTTTGGCTGTGCTTTACTGTGTTGCATTTTCTTGACACACACTGCTGCTGGCTTGACCTTTTCTAACTGGATTTGACCTTGCTGCATTAGGTGCAGCAGCCAGGCATACCGAAGTGCATACATGCAGATGATATGTTTTAAAGTGCTGATAACTGTTGTCTAACATTCCATATATTCTTCTTCACCCCTTGTTAGTTTTCATTATTTGTAAAGGTTGCTGTTGATAGAACAACTTGGCTCTAAGCTGTGATGAGGTACCAATTTTTGCTTGTAAGCAACGTAATAAGAAAGTATTTAAGGATGATGGAAATATCAATGGAGATGTTATTGTTAGACTCTATATTGATTTGATTAACAAAATGATGGGTTAACAATTGCAGGGTCAAGAATTTGTTGATAGATGTTAACTTATAAGTATTGTGACAATATGGTCCCTGTAGGTGAAATAATTTTCTGAGGCGCTCTTACTTAACGGATCTTATGTAATTTTGACCACTAATATAGACTTAACTTTATTTTATCTACTTACAGTTTCATGGGTCAGTAGTAGCTTAGCTGCCCTTGTAAACCATTTTAAGCCTAGTAAATTTTCCTTTTAGTATTTGAATTAACCTATACCATTTTGGTGTTATATTAGTTACTAATTACATATTACTCTTAGTAAGAATAACTGGAATCATACCATAAATAATTTGAGGGGACCATACATTGGATAAAGCATTTAGGAGCTGACTCTGTCCATTAGTAGTACAAGGGGCAGTCCTGGTGTAAATTTTCCATTTTCCATCCATTAAGCCAAGTGGCTGTTGAATAACCACTGGAATGAGCTTTGTTTTCAATGAATGGAGAGTGTATTCCAGAACAGTGGTATCCTTTGTGAGATAAACCTATCCCTCCAAACCATTCTGTTGATCTTGAAGACCGGGGTCTGCAACCTTCAGTACCAAAAGAGCCATTTTGGCCCCTCTCATACCAAATAAAATTCATCAGGAGCCACAAAACCTATTTGTCCCCTAAAATGAAGATAACATAGTGTATAAAGTTTTATATATAGTTATTATACTAAATATAAAAGAACTAAGTTTATAAGGGCAATATTTAAAATCCATCCCTATTTTTGTTCCTTTGCTGGGATTACTCGATTGATCTCAGTGTGTGTGCGTGTGTGTGTGTGTGCGTGTGTGTGTGTGTGTGTGTGTGTGTGTGTGTGTGTGTGTGTGTGTGTGTGTGTGTGTGTGAGATATCTCTTGACCTCTTAGAAGAAATCTGGACAAAGTCATAAATAATGGGGTAGAAAGGCCTAAAAATAGGGACACTTTTTAAATATTGCCCGTACAAACCTAGAAAGTTCATAGAATAACAGATTTTGCATTAGCATGAATTTTCTGAAGGGTAAGAAGTCTGAAACTGAAATGTCTGTCTTTTTTTTCTGACTTCAGCCCTCAATGATTTTCCAGAAAACCACAATCGTATGAGAAAAAGAACAAAAATATGAGGCAAAAGTTAGGACATTCTGCAAAAATCTGCATGGTTGAGAGATAACTGTGTGTGTGCGTGTGTGCGTGTGTGTGTGTGTGTGTGTGTGTGTGTGTGTGTGTGTGTGTGTGTGTGTGTGTGTGTGTGAAATGCATGTTAACAGAAACCATGTTATTCTATCAAGTTTAGAAGTTTATAAAAAATATTTAAATTCCATCCATATTTTTGTTCCTTTGTTCCCCTTTATTTGTGGCTCAGTCCAGATTTCTTGTGGTAAGAGTTTGAAAGGTATGGAAACTTTCAGGAGATGCTGCTGTTGCCAGGGGACTGCTTGATCACTCTCAGTCTGTGTGGTATGCATGGCAACAGAAATCATGTTATCCAAGCAAGTTTATAAGTTTATAAGAACAATATTTAAAGTCTATTGCTCGATCACTCTCAGTGTGTGTGTGTGTGTGTGTGTGTGTGTGTGTGTGTGTGTGTGTGTGTGTGTGTGTGTGTGTGTGTGTGGTAGTGTGGCCATTATTTTTCAAAGCTAAAGGGAGCTACTGCAGAGGGGTGGAAGAGCCACATGTGGCTCCAGAGCCACAGGTTGCAGACCCTTGCACCTACACCAAGTATTTCTGATGCCAATTGACTTGCTGAGGTGCAGTAAATCCATCTGTTTTGAGTCAGTGGATGCCTTGCATACCAGGCACAGGTCACCTCTTTGCATTCTATAGGACACTGAGTATAGTGACAGGATTTGAGTCCATCCAGGAAGGACATGTTGTTTAGGCCTTATATCCTTTTAGTGAGGTATGTCTGTGGGCATTCCAGTTGTTGCATGTGTCTGGACATATACATGTCAAAAGGGGGGCATTATACTCAAAGACTGGCCTAATGAGGGCTGAGTAAAGGGGAACAATGGAATCCCTAAATCTAAACACAATCCCTTTGTTTATAAGCTGTGCAATATAGAAGGACTACCTTATGGCAATGGACACATGCTGGTTGAAAGTTAGGTCACTGTCCACATAAGTTCCCAAATTCTGAATGACTGGGTCAACTCTTAGAGGTGTATTATTAATGTGAAGTAGATGACTTCCCAAAGCAAAGAATAATTCATTTTTTGGCATTTAGTTTCAGTCCATGATTTTGGCACCAGTTATTCATTTGGGACAAGCCTTCCTGCAGGATTGCTAAGTCATGTAGGGATTCAATGACTGCTCCTACATTGCAGTCATCTGCAAATGTAGCCCACCATACCCCTGTGGTATTGTCTTTTACTTCAGAGAAGTAGATGCCAAAGTGGAGTGGTTCAAGCACAGAACCCTGGGACACTGTTTTTGTGATGTGTCTCTTTTTATTTATTCATCTCCATTTTGCTAACTGGGATGGTCTTATTCAGCTTTCAGCCACATTTTAAGAGGCATTGAGCAAAGAAAAGCTCTACATATTTTTTTATAGTAGTTACAAATACAACACCATAATGCACTGACTTTTTGCATAAATTGTTGTGCTAGTGATATGTAGATATTTATAAGTATACACTCATTTGTAGGTATTGAATATGTGTGGATAATACATGGCTTGAGAAGAAAAATTTGAACAATTATAATGTGTATAAAACAAGCATAAGTGAGCAGATAAAATGTGAAAGGATTAAAATAGAGGAGAAGAGAAAATCAGAATGACATAAAATGACATCTAAAAATAGATTCAATTATAAAGGAGAAGATATAGTCAAAATGAGGCTAAGGGTAAGATGATTATAACTAGTTGATTTTTTTTTACAAAGAAGATAGAGGTATATAATTACTGAGAAGAGAAAAAATGTAGTGTACTATGACAGAAACAGGGATAGGGACTTTTGAGCTATCTAAATATGTAAAAACAATAATGAATGGTACATGGTAAAGTTTGATTCAGTTTGTGATCTACTAATAGGTAAATAGTATGTTAGTAACAAATTAAGTAAGGGTTAATTCCAATAGGTAAAGCAATTTTTGACTTTATTTGTGAACAATTTAAAATTAAATGATTGCATTACAAATATTGCATATATTACATGAGATAAGACAGAGTAGAAGTTTAAATATTGTAAATGTCATGTCATCACATTTAAGTGATATTGCTGCAGTTTTACTGTATAAAATTCAAACATTTTCTATACTGTTGTACTTCTAAATGCAATATTATTATGTCCCTCCTTTTAGATATTAGGTGATGACTGAAACAGGTCCTCATTAGTGTGCAACATTACCTCCACCAGATGGCAAAACATTCATATACTTTTTTTTTCTTTCTTTACCCTCTTTGTTTGTCTGTTTGCTTGTGATTCAATAAGTGAAAACTTGTTGAGTTAGCTTTTAGGGAACTCCACAGATCTGAATATGTTATGATTTGTATATTCTTTTTCAGTGTTGGATTTATTTATTTTTGTATATATATAAGTTTATCTATTTATTTATTTATTTATTTATTTATTTATTGCAGTTTGGTGACCAGGTAGGTGAGCTGGTCTTGAGACTCTTCAGCCATGACCTGGTCTCCAGAGGGGCTGAAAACAATGCATTACTTTAGATGACTGATAGCTATACAACACTAGATAAAAGAGACACTTCATTATAAAACGCTAAACAACAAAAAAAAAATTACAGAAAATGTGTACATGAATAGTAACTAAACAATACTTTACAAAGTACAACAAAAATTAGTACAGTAACATCATTAGAAGTAGTAGTATCCAGTGCTGTAGAACTGTATGGCAACAATAAGTAATTTACAAAACATACATGAATACCTTACTTCTGTAGCCTTGAGTTATCACAACTCTGAGTGAAAAGGGGGAGAGGTGAGAACAGGTGAGAACACAACATTATTTAGTCTGTGTCCCTTAAACAAGTGCAGGTTGTTTACTCCTTGAAGTGCTTCATTAGTTTTGCTTACATTTTTGGAGAACTTTTTCTGATTAGACTTCTAAGGAAACATGATCACAGTAAGCTGGAAACATTTTTGTGAATGCTTTTTTATCTCTGGTGTTTTTAATCATGGCGTTATAAAAAGTAATACCTCTTCCTGTGTGTTACTAAGTGTGCAAAAAGTATCTGTTGCTAATAGCTTGGTTTTCAGAGGTGAAAAATAACGAAGTGTGAGGATTTAAAAAATATATATTGTGCTGAGCTTCTGCAATGTCCTATTTTGAACTGGTAGGCTAAGAGGTTGTCTAAGGAGATCACAGTATTGAGTGCATTGTTTGGCCAGGAGGGCAAAAACCACAGATTTTTTTCTTTACTTCTTGAAGTTTTAGGGTGTTTGTGAAATGTATTCGTGATAATGCATATTCTAATTTAGGAAATTAGCACATTTTTGATAATGGCTTGTCTTACTTTTGGTGACAGATGATGATTTGGACAAATCGAATGCCAAACAGGTTGTCAGCACACACACATATCACTTCCCACACTAAAGAAGGAAATGACACATAAACACACATATGTATAGCTACTCACTAGTAACTTACCAAAAGACCAGAGGCCTTCCAAACAGCACCTTCAGAAACCACTTAAACACCAGTGCAAAAAACAACCACAACACATGCTAACACACAAACACACACCAGTGTCTCAACAAATAAACCCATAAGGTGTAACACCATAAAACCCAATGTACTGGTTATAGGAAACTCCATAGTGACACACACAGATGTTCTCCTCACTAGGATGGATAAGGAGCAGGTTATGGTTAGATGCCTGTCAGGTTCCAGGATCCATCAAGCACTTACGTCACTTAACCACAAGTACCAGTATGACTCTGTCATAGTCCATGTGGGGGCGAATGACTTGAGACATACCTTTCTGGAATATAAATCCTCTCAACAGTCGGCGTGTATGTCTGCTCCCCCAAAACGCCAAAGATGCGCACCAAAGGTGTAGAACTTCCTTATGTATACTGACAAAACAGGTCGGACACCTGATAAAAAATCACAAATTTATTGCACACTCCACGTTAAGCGCTTTCACCTACTCAAATCGTAGGCTTCATCAGAACAATTTAAAAAATGACATTCAGTCATTTAAATTCTATTCCATTTTGGCGCCATTTCATGTACCAAGCTACATTTAAAGTGACATACACATAAACATAAAAACATACTCACAAAAGATTTTTTTAAAAACACATAACCTGCATTTAAACTTTATATTATGCCCTATTACTATAATATAGTGTTTAATATAAAAAATGAAGATTAATATAATAATGAGGTATAATCAATGCATTCCTTTAACAGTATTCTAATATACTTTTCACCGAAATACTGTCGTTAAGACCAGGGGGGGTAGTGGCATCAGTTAGAATTTGCCAATAACATTCCCTAAATAATAAAAAATTCTTATAATTACCCCCCCTAGGGTTGGACTTAACAATCTCTAAAATGCCAAATCTAAATTGGTGTTCTGTCCCTTTCTGCATCACATGTTTTGCCAAGGCGTTTTTTTCATCAAACTTCTTTATACTATACATATGAGCATAGATTCTCTTCTTGAACCTTTGCTCAGTTTTGCCTATATAATATGCGGAACAAGCTGTGCAATTTGCCATATATACCAGGAATTTGCTGTCACAATTACCTTTCTTAAAGAAAATCTTAGTTCCATTATAATTGGACAATTTTACCTCACTTTCCTGTGTTATATAAATACACTGATTGCAATTATCACATTTCCTGGTGTGTGTATTTTTGACACTGCCTTTGTTGTATTCTGCACCTTTACCTCTTTCTAACAAATTTTTTAAGTTAGGTGCCATTTTATACACCAATTTCGGCTTTATACCTATTGTTTCAATCATGGCATCATTCATTAGTAAGGTGTACCAATATTTATTCAATATACATTCAACCTCCTTGCTATATGGGCTAAATTCAACAATACATGCCCTTCCTAAATTATTTCTGGACACATTTGTGTCAGTAGTACTGACTATAAATTCCTGATTGTTAATTCCTAACAATGGGTATAGATTGGTTCCCCGTCTTAACATAAGTTCTTCTCTAATCTTTTCCATCATATTCATACTATAACCCCTCTCCTTAAATAAAGACATAATATACTGTATTTCACTGTTGACCTCTTCCATAGATGTTGTCATTCTCAGGGCTCTAATACATTGGCCTTTAAAAATGTTGATCTTAGTTTTGGTAGGATGGCAGCTTTCATAATCCAAATACGAATTTGTGAATGTTTCCTTTCTATAAATTCTAGAATGGAACCTGCCATCCTTCCTAGTGACCAATGTATCCAAATATGGTACCCCGTAGTCATTACTCTGAGATGTAAATTTCAGAAACCTGCTACTCTGATTTAAATATTCTACAAAGCCCTCGAAGGTATCCTGGCTACCTTCCCATATTATATATATGTCGTCCAAAAAACGGGAATAATATCTGCTGGAACTCATATATTCACTCTGTAGAATGCTGTTCGTTTCCCAATCCAACATAACTAGGTTAGCATATATGGGGGCACAAGCTGCCCCCATAGCGACACCCCTAGTTTGTTTATATATTACTCCTTCGTTGTATATGTAATTATGTTCCAACACTATTGACATCAAATCGTACACTAACCGGGACTTTTCTCTAGTCAAATCACTGTATTTATGTACACTGTTGAAGAATGCCTCAAGTCCTTCAACCTTAGGTATACATGTAAAAAGATCCACAACGTCTATGGATGCAAAAATCAAATGGCCAGTTGTCAGAGTAGTGGGAAAGTTTTTTAAAAATTCCCACGAATCCTTGACCATATGTTGTACCTTGTTATATATATGCTTCAATAATGAATCGATCAATACTCCCAATGGGAAAGTCTTTGATTTACTTCCCGACACTATTGGTCTGAATGGGGGGTCTAGCAAATTCTTATGTATTTTTGGTATTCCTACCATAATTGCCAGTGTGGGATGTTCAACTTTAATGAAATTATACATTTCCTCAGTTATCAAGTTATCCAAAAAAAATTCTTCCACATTATAGTCAATCTTCCTATATGCTGTGTTTAATTCATTCAAAGATATGACCTCATAATTCTCAGAATCTTGTAATATATCAACAATTTTTTTGTTGTATTCTACTTGATCGTATATATATGAAGAGAAACATGACTGTGCTCTCAGATTATGTGTTACAGGCATGTATAAGCCTAGCCTTAAGCAGCATTCTACCTTTTCTAAGGATAACGCCACAATACAAACAAAAAATGATTATCTTTAACAATTGGCTTTGCTTCTGGTGTCAGTCCAAGGGAATCAAATATCTGTCAGCCTGGGAGAACATGGTCAACAGCCACTCTGCTTTGCCAAAGATGTTCTGCACCTGTGTCCTCTAGGCTTTCAAATATTGGCAAAGGCATTAGCCACCCCTATTGTTCCTTATTTAGGTAGTGTCAAAATAACCAACCTTCCAACATAACAAAATCCTCTCTAGATAAACTCAAGGTGCTGCTGCTTAATGCTAGGAGTCCAGACAAGAAACCGCACGTCCTGGAAGCACTCCTCACCTTGAAAGATGCTTATGTCTGTGGAATCACCAAGACAAGATTCAAAGCCATAGAAAGCAACCCTGCAGTGCAAGGCTACAATCCCTTCATTACATTCAAACCATAAAATGAGCATGAAAGAACCAAAGGAGAAAGTGCATCCATCTTCATTAAAGATACGTACACCTTGAGACTGATCAAACAGTATGACTCTCTCGAGTTACTCCATGTCCAATTAACAAAAGGCAAAATCCCTTACCACATCATAGCTAGCTATAGGTCCCCTATTGTGAACCAGGAAAAGCAGACCACATACCTGGACTTACTGGAGTCACTTACCATGCAGCCCAACACCTTAGTCATGGATGATTTTAATTATCCTGCCTTCGAATGGAAAACATACAGAACCACAAACATGCTAGCTCAGTGGTTTTTGGACTTTGTCAGTGCAAATGCTTTGGAAGAGCTAGTCAGCACACCCATGAGGGACTCAAATGTCCTGGACATAGTACTGACTAACATGGGAGAGCATTGCACCCCCTCCTGTGTGATGTCCTCCCCAGAAAGATCATACCATAAATCTGTCTCTTTCAATGTAATTATAATGCCAGATACCCATGAAGCTCAAAAACACTTGAGTTTTTCCAAGACAAATTACCTCCTACTAAGTAATAGTATAAGAAGTTTCAAAGCCCCCTCAAACACAAATAACACTTACTCCTGTGCAGAGGTATACACCTATGCCCTGTATAACCACTTATGTAGTTGTATAAATTGGCTGTACCTGACTGGATTAAAACCAGGTCTAGCCAGAAAAACAAGTCACCCTGGTGGTCCCCCAGTATAAACAGGCTATACAACAAAATAAAGAAACTAATGCCCAAAAGCAAAATGGAACTGGCTCAGCAGAGGAAAAAAATCTCTCTCTAGCCTAAACAAACAAATATGAGATATTGTGAAGCCCTCCAAAGCTTATTCTGAAGCAAAAATAGCCTCTCTAGCTAAGGATAATCACAAGGCATTCTTTAACTATGTCCAAAATCTAAAAGGGAATACCCAGCTATGTAATGAACTAGTTTCTGGATGGCACCACCCATACTCAACTGGAGGAAATAGCCAACATGCTAGCTGACAGATTTGCAGCAAACTTCACCCCATCCTCATCAGCCATGCCCCAAATACCTGCCATCATTTTTCAGCCTATTATCTCAAGACAGCCGGTCATCTCTGTACTCTCCAAGGCCGATAACATAGCATCAATGGGCCCAGACAACATCCCAGGTTGCCTGTTACACAACTTTAAACATGACATAACAGACCCATTTGGATCCCTGTTTAACCACAGCCTGCAGACTGGCTATGTTCCAGCAGAATGAAGAAAAGAAACAGTAATCCCTCTGCATGAAGGGGGACTATCAACTGACCCTGGGAACTACAGACCCATAAGCTTGACTAGCCTCATCCGTAAGGCCATGAAAAAATCATTATGGACCTCATCAACAAGGACATAAGTAATCTCCAAACACTGGATTCAACTCAATTTGGATTCGTTAAAGGCAGATCATGTCTGTTAAAACTGGTGGACTTCTTTGAGAAAGTCACCAAGGCTCTGGATGAGGGAAAGACAGTGCATACTGTCTACTTTGACCTAGCCAAGGCATTTGACACAACCCCCCCCCCACTCAGGTATTATAGAGAAACTCTCCCAAACGGGTACTAACCCCTACATCACCAGATGGGTAGTCAACTGGCTCAACAAAATGATACATACTGTCAAAGTGAGTGACTTCACCTCTGTCAAAAGACCAGTCACCAGTGACGTACCACAGGGTTCTGTGCTAGGCCCTTTACTGGTCAGAATTTATTTCTCAGAAGTCCAGGCAAATGTAGATTGCCTGTGAGTGACCAAGTTTGCTGATGATTGCAAATTGGGAGCAGTCACTGAGTCCCCCAACAATGCTAATATACCGCAGAAAGGTTAATATAGACAAATGATTGGTGTTAAAGCCAAAGATTAAAGCTAAATACAAAAAATGCATTATTATTCCCTTTGAGAAAGCTAACATCCCTGCTAAATACAATACAGAAACCACCCCCCTAAGTGTAGACCCAGAGATACATGATCTGGGTACTAAGGTTAATAGCAATCTGAACTTAAATCAAAATGTATCCACAGTGATAAGGAAATTCTTCTATGTGGCACATCCCATAAATAAGGGCATCGCATCTAGATCTAAGGATGTTATAATTTCGTTATACTCAGCCCTCATCAGACCAATGATTGAGTACAACACTCCCTTTTGTATGCATCTCACCAGACACTTGCAACAGCTGGAGAGATCACAGACGTTTCTCACCAAGAAAATACAGAGTACACAAAACAAGTCCTCCAAGGAAAGAATGAAAGCCCACTGACTGCATTTTCTCTCCTACAGGCTGTTGAGAGGTGACCTGTGCCTGGCTTACAGGGCAGTCTCTGACCTGGCCCTAATGGAAATGCTACACATTCATAAATCAAACTGCATGAGGGTCATTCACTCCAGAGATCTTAACCTAGCCTCTGACATGAACAAATCATGCTGGAGTGATAGATGCATCTCCCAGACACTACCCCTTATCTGGAGCAAGTTTCCCGTTCATGTAAAGCAGAGACCCTCCCTGACTCTTTTCAAATGCAACCTAGATCAATGGATGGGTGACTGTAAATTCACTCCTGGAGTGATTCTTATGTCCCTCATGGACAGAGGTATCTGGTGTTATTACTGTAGACTCATACATATGTGGATGTCCCTCACTTAATTACAGACAATCGGGGCAACTCGAGATAAATATGGCTAGTCTTGTAAAGGGTCCTGGGCCATTATCCTAATAACCTCCTATGAACCTATGAACCTTCGTCTTCTTCTAGTGATGGGAAAATGGAATTTTGAATGGCAAACAAAGTATCTATAAAAATGCAAAGCCTATATTTTGATTGGTTGGATTATAGATAAGTGATCAGCCTATAGGACTAAGGATGTTTAAAATTCTTGCCTTTTTGACTTCTGGGAAAATTCTTCCTGTAATGGTTTGAGGAGGCTTTTTATAAGTTTTTTAGGACCAACATGATATAACTGGGCAATGAGATAGCTTGGAAGAATATTGATAGAAATGCATCTTTATTTTATATTGGTTATGATAATGTCCAGTGTGGAGTCCTTTTACAAAGATTTGATAAGACCTTGTTTTATTCTTAACTATTTGTTCTAGAGCTAGCAATTTTAGCTCTATGTCCCTTTGGTGGACATTTGGACCTGTTGCATCAATATTAAAATCTCCTGTCATGATACAGTTTTTAGCCTTCTGCTACAAGTTGTTAAATACTAACCACACAAATATAAGAAAGGTAGTTAGTAAAAGCTAAGACTAATCAGCTGATGGAAATTTAAGCGTATTCCTTGATGTATAAAAGCATTATTACAAATAAATACAAATTTTTCAATTACTCATACCTATTGAGTTGAAATAGATTGACAGAAAAGTATGGAAATCGTCCATAACTCAATACCTCTTAGGGCACCAGCAACAGGAAATGAGGCAGGAGAAGTCTAGACTTTATTTGGCTAGGGATCAAGGAATACTCTAAATCTCTGGGAAAGGTAATGGTTATGCTACTATGTGGAGAATATGTGGTTTAAGAAACTAGGTAATATTGCTGAGTTACACCACCCATTCACCAGCCAGAAGACACAGAAAACATTATCACTTGCATCTATCTTAATTTATCTAGGGCTAAAACTCATAAAAGCTTCCTTTAGTATTTGCTGTAGCTCCAAAGGAGTCCCTTTGAGAAGCTAGAGTACCTTGCCAGGCAACTCAAAGTTGAGTAAGTAGAGGGTAAGAAACCCCACTTTTAAAATTTATAAAACAGAGCAGTCACTGAGCTAACCTGCCTACACACAATATAAAAAAGTAAAAATAATGATACCCAATGAAAACTCAGTAATTTTAGCTGTACATAACTTCTCCAGGGAATTAAGATATCAGATAACATATACAGGTACCTAGTAAGCAGGTGACTAGCTACTGAAGGCAATGAAGGGAGGTGATAGCATTTTAAAAAAGCAAAAACTAGTGTTCTTCTGGCATCAGTCAACGATGTACATGAACTGTACACAGAATCAAAGCCTAATATATCTGTACATTTCGTAGTTTTTTATGCAGCAAGGTGGGATTTCCATGGTTTTGAAGATGGCTTACTTTGATGCAGGACTAACCTCCATGATAGTAATACAGTTCTGCAACTGTGTTTCTAAAGATAATAATGAGGGAAAAGTAGTTTGAAATTTGTGAAGGAGCGTGCCACAAGGTAGTGGCAGACAGTTTCACTTTGTAGTAGCAACCTCCATGATAGTAATTGAGATCTGGGTATGTGCTTCTGGAGTAATGCCATTATCTTATCTGATTACTTTTCTGTTTAAATATATATCTGTCTTTAATAATATGGTGTTGTTTCTATAAGTTCTGACAATGTTATTGTTTGTTTTTCATTTGTGGAATTCATCAATTTGTGTATTTTTATATTACACAATGATCTAATAATTACCAGAAAATAAATAAATCTAATAAAAGAGAATAACTTTCAGTCACAGGGTGAAATGTCCAGCCTAGACATTTTTTTTCTCAGAAAAAGTAGCAGATATGTAGTGCTAGATATCAGAGGGAATTCTGGTCTGTTAGAGTAACGTTATTCCACACATTAGAACATGCATTATTTTTCAGAAAATTTAGTAGTGGATAGCTGCAGCAGACTATGGAAGGGAAATGTGGAGTGCAAAACCACCTGTGCCCTGAAGGATGCCTAGAAAATTGTTGGCTAACCAAAAAGCATGGTAATACATGACACTCATTGAAAAAAGACATCAAAGATAGTTTTTTTGTCTGTTTCCCCATCACCAGTATATCATGCAATGCAATGTAATGAAATGTAGTTCCAGTGGTTAAAGAGGTTAAAGGATATATATGGATATGCAATGTACTGCAATGCATTTCTGCAGGTTAAGGATGGATGGTGACATGCAATGTAATGCAATGAAATATAATTCCAGTGGTTAAAGGATGGGTGAGGGCATACAGTGTGATGTAATATAATTCCAGAGATCAAGTTATGGATGTAGTGCAATTTGCGAGTTTAAAGGATTAGCACTGGCATACAATGTAATGTAATGTGATTCCAGAGATTAAAGGGTGACTAGGGATGTACAGTAATGTAATTCCAAAGGTTAAAGAATTGATGGTGACATATACAATGTAATGCAGTTCTGGAGGTTAAAGGATTAGTGGTAACATATACAAAAAAACGCAATGTAATTATGGAGATTAATGTAATGTAATGCTGGAGGTTAAAGGATGGGTGGGGACATATATTGTAATGTAATTCTGGTGGTTAAAAAATATAAGGGGACATAATTATAGCTCACAGGGGAAACGTTTGGGTTGTTTTAAATAGAAAGTCATCCTTGTTAGAAAGATGAAGGAAAGAGATGGCAAAAAGATGAAGGTTTCTTGTGGATAAACAAGCTTGCCCAAACTCTAGGAAGTAAAGAAAAACACACATGTGACTCAAAAAATGTTTACAGATGTTCAGCTAGGGTGAGATTGAGATTATCTGGTGATAACAAGGTGAAACCTCTTGGCTAAATGGTTTTCCTAGTGGGCTATTTACTTCCTCCCACATATGTAGAAATTCAGTCCTGATGGTTTGGATGAAGACCTTTCGTATGACTTTGATCCTAATTACATCCTTGTTATCATTTTGCTAAAGCTGAACAATGATCATTACTTGCCTATTGTACACTAGGGTCTATCTGTTATAAATAGTAATCTGAAAAGTCAGGCAGATGTTTTGACCATGTCTGGACCTGTGGTTCTGGTTCTATGTATCAGGACCAAGCAGGTTTTATGATGGGTAGGTAGCCAGCTCTTTGGCTTAGAGGGCTAAAGTCTTGACTATGACCCAGGTGAGCCAAGTTTAATTGATGTCTGCCTGACTCTCTGTCTGAGTTAGTAGCGGGCGGGGAAAGAACAACAAGACTAAGACTGCTTTCCCTTCCTGGAGTGTACAGGAGAGATCTTGTCTATGGGGTGACTACACTGCTTGTTTAACTCCAATAAAGGCCAGAGCAGAGAGCAGTAGCCAGATTGAGTCAATAGTATGGTGGGGGGGGGGGGGTACATACATATCTTGGAGACTGGAACAGGCCACTTTCAGTAACCACACCTCACAGCTCATCTCAACCTTCAATATGATGGCAGCACATGTGGGTAGGGCCATAACCCATCAAACTAAGTCTGCTTCTGCAAGCAACAGCAGTGGCTTCCAAGCTCACTCTCCTTCTTGTCAACAGCAGCCAATGGGAAATGGTGAATGACCCTGGCCTGGAGGGTTTAAGCATCTGGGTGGCCCCTCAATCAGTGGCTGCATAGTGGGGTGGGAATGGCAAGTTAAGGAGGTATATTGCAGCAAGGGCATGCACAACTCCATCCCAGCCAGTATTTAACTCATGAAGGAAATTGTTTTATGATTGGCATGTGCTCAGAAAATCATATAAATATTCTGATTAATAGATAACATCAGCGGAATTCATCCAAGGGATGACACTGTGATGTTGGACTTAAGGAATGCCTTCATTATTATGGAATGATCATGCCCAATGTCTTACAATATTTTGGCATTGTAACCCGTTTCTCATTACATGAGTTGACATGCATTTCTCCAGGCTTAGGGCAAAGGTGGCCACTGGTGTCATATTGTCAAACTTCTTTCATTTGGGGAGGGGCAATAAGAAGGACTAAAGGAGTTTATTGTGTCTCTTGGTCAAACTGAAATGATTTCCTCAAGATAATTTTCTATGAAGATAATAGTATAGTGTTAGTAAGGGATGTATGGCCTGATTTCCTAAGGATTTAGTGACAGCTGGTGATATTTGGTAATCATTAAAGGTTTAGGAGACATTTACCCAAAACTGACTTGTTTTCCATTTGTGAGCTGTGGGGATATGGGCTGAACATCTCCATTTGCAGTTTAATTATCCTCATTTCCTCTGAGGGTCAGCGTTAGCGAGTTTTCTTAGGCTAGTTGCACACTTTGAAAACTAAATTAGTTAAACTGTAGGAAGGCAGGAATAGTGTGTTCCTGTCACTGTTTGGCAGACTGCCAGCAATCAAAAATGATGAGTGAGCTTCTTAAGTACAGGAAGGACAAGCACTTACCTCTGGTTCCAAGTAATATGATATTTCACTAGGGTTGGGTGCTGAATTGTTTAGGGTTGGACACATTTCTGGGAACAGCTAGTGAGGTTCTAATCAGGCCTGTAGTAGTGATGGGGAAAATCTCATGTTATTTACTAGGAAGTTGTATTCAAGTATCTTCTCTAACATCCTTTTAACCAGAGGTCCTTAGGTCCCGTAGAACTAATTTGGATGGTGCTTAAGTGGAGGCATGGCCAGAAAGCTGTGGTAAATAGGGTAGACAGGTAGTTGATAATATACAGGACATTTGTACTTTGTTTGAAAATGCTGTAGGTTAATCAAGTTTGAAGGTTTTGACACTGAATGAAGGCGTTAAGAAATGCAGGCACTCCAGTCACTGAACATGTAAGGCAATTCTGTACACCAGTGGTATCCATCAGTTTGTCTATATTATATAGTCGAAGTTTCAAAACTTCGAACCTCACATGAGCGAACTCATATGAGCGAAGTTCGAAACATCAACTATATAATCAAATTAAAAAAAAAAAAAAAAACTTACCTTACCACTCTGAGCAGGGGGACAAGCCCCCCTGCACCCCCACACCCCCCTACTTAAATATACCAACTACGAGAACGCACTTCAGTGCAGAAAGGGAAACTTTCCCATTCTGCATGTGAAAAGCTGTTGACTTTCACCTTCGACCTTTTCCGACATTCGATCATATGATGTCGACCATCTATGATTCGAACATTGGAATGGTCGCTCATCTAATATAGACCCACCTTCAGTAAGGTACTACCACAATGACCATCTAAGTGCTTGCTTTCTTTGCAGAAGTGACCTCTCAATACATGTGTGGTAACACAGGCACACAGGAGTAGGTGTGGATGTATACATCCCATATACTATCACTGCAGCAGCTGATGAAGAAGGAAGGACCACATCATATCATCATGTAGGTTTACCTAATGAGTACCTACCACTTAAAGTG
>NC_056735.1:851756791-851891791 GCF_019279795.1 Protopterus annectens | reverse complement strand
ATCTCTTCATTGTCCTGCTATTTAATGGTTCTGATGGGGACTGTCAAAATGATAGGATTTTGTTTTTATTTTGTTTGTTCATCTTGCTTCATAAATTTGTTTGTGTCCCTGTAATACAACACAGCCTACATATACTAATTGAGGTGGCTTGTTGCTTTGCCTGCAATAGGAATGCTGCAAGTTATTGACTTCTTAGTCTGTCTCTGGAAGCAGTGCTTATTTTTCACTGAATTGCTTTAATAATTTATATTACACCTCTTAGCTAGGTTCAACACCCCCTTCCACACTATTACTTGGGTGTCAAAGCTGTCAAGCAAGTCTGGCATCTGTCATTGACAGCTGTCATGTCATACAGAAATTATAGCAGATGAAAGTGCTTTGCACTATTTCATACTACCCTTAATTTGTTAGTTACATGGATAAATGCAACAATTTATTGGTTAAAAATCAAAGTACTTACCAATACAGTTATGTTGGGTTACAGCATTACTCACCCCTTTTCTTCAAGTAAAGATTTCAGCAAAAATAAAATTATTTGAAAATCAGTTTCACTTTATCTGTTATGTGTACTTTATAGCACTTTATTGACCTTAGCAAGACATAGTCTAAGAATGTAAAACCGTGAGTGATAGCTTACAGTGGAAAGACGTGAATATTGATCTGTGTCATGCAAGCAAAAAAAAATACCTTCTGAAACACTGCAAAAATTGAATAGAAGAACTGAATAGGATGAAAAAGAAAGAAGTGAGATCATCAGCTGAGGAAAAGAATATGGAAAAGTAAAAAAAGTAAAATCAGGCATATGGAGAAAAACAATTCTGGAATAAATTTAATTCTTCTGGAGGATGTAGTTGCCACCTAAACATATTAATGTATATTTAATATATGTTCTTAAGGACTTGTCACCATCTGCCTTGTGGCGCCCATGTCCTGGCCCAGCAATCAAGGAGCCTCAATCCTCACCAATAACACCAGTGAGGGGCGTCTCATGTAGGATGAAAGGATAACAAATGCACACAGTAAAGTGCAGTTTCCCTTAAGAGCACACAGAGATCACAGTCAGTCTGGGGATGGTCGCTCCCTGGCTCTCCAGGTCCCCAATAAGGCTAAATAACCAAAAGGCTCCCCACTAGCACAGCTATAGGGTCCAGATCTCAGCCTAGTGGGCAAGCTAAAACCTCTAGCATCCTCTCTGTCCAACCAGTGCTTCATGTCCCTGCCCAAGTAGCTGACACACATACACACTTTGAGAAGAGTTTATACAACCACACAGACACTCCTGGGGAAGGCTGGCACAGGTTGTCCAGCTGTGCCCCTTTTTCCCAGACTATACGGTAGTACCAGCTGCCACCACCCACTAATATTTAATCGCTACTCAAAGGCCCTTAAAAGGGTGTCCACTTATTACTGTGCAATAGTATTATCCAATTGGTAGTATAGCCTAGGGCTAAAGCTATTAGAGTGGCTTTGTACAATTTTACCAAAGGCATGCAAGTACTCTAAAGAGCTTAAATTATCTCTACAAAAACAGCTACAGTTGAAAGGATTCAAAAATATTTAATAATAAAAACACAAGACAATACTTTTTACTACACAGTACTAGTTAAGAGTTCAGAGATCACTGAGAAATTATTAAAATAATTCAGTAGTATAGTTCTGACATCACAGAAAAGCACTTAGTCTAATCTTTCTAGTTTCTAGCTATTTAGTTTCTAACTATTTCTAAGAGAAAACACAAGTCTAAGATAAACTTACATATAGAGCAGGACAGTGCTGGTCAGTTGGATGGTCAGGACAAAAATGCTTAATGCTCTCTGATTCTCTCTGTTTTTAAAATCACATCCCTGGTTCACATTACACCATTCTTCACACTTTCCTGGGTTCCCATTACATCATTCTTCACACTTCCCTGGGTTGCCAGGCTAACAAAAACTACATTTACATTCTTCACCTCTTGGCAGAAACTAGAGCAATAAAGGACATTTATGAATGCAAATTCTGGCCATTAACTCTAGCCTTAAGACAATAGCAAGAATTCCTTCATCTAGACCAGCCAGAGCCGTGTTTACATCAAAGGGTCACAACATGCTTTACTTGGTCAGCAGAGTGCACTGTTGTTACATTTTTGCAGTTCCACATGTAACAATTTTTCTATTTAAGGCAACGAACCTGTGCCTTACATTAATATTTACAAATGAAAGAATTATCTATAAAATTCTATCTGGCTAGGCTGTCAGCCTTCAGCTATCTTCACCCAATCTTCACATGTCTCACAGATAATATGAATGTATTTTTCCACTACATTTAAGCTTCATTTATTTCCTAGTTAGCAGCCATTTTCTAAATCATGTTATCTTAAAATATAGGGTATGACTACTTAGCCTGGCTTACTTAAGGCAACCCTAACATAACACTGAACTAATTTTAAGTTGTCATTCTCAATATGACTGCAGCATGTACTCACCAATGTACATAAATATCACTCTGTTATATTTTTACATATTCTTACAGGGATGTGGTAAATGTGCTATATGATAAATATCCTAGAAGAACAGGTATAGTGTGAAACCTTTTTCCCATTTAGATGTGATCCTCGTTCAGTGTTATTTTGATGTCTATGCAGCCAAAAACACATAATGGTGTGTATGTACATTGTATAGACTGTGAACTGATTAGATCACTGTCTCATGCAGTAAGTAAATATTTGGATCTCTGTCGAGACTGACATAGAGTATAACGGTCAGGTTGTCGATTATAACTAGCGTATTTTGTGTTCGAGACTTGCATGCCAAGAAATTCACCAAGAGAGAGAAAGAAGCTCAAGAAGTCAATCTTGGCATCCATGTTAGGAAGACATAATTTGAAACTGCAATAATCAGCTCAATCATAATTCTTTCTAGTACACGGAAAAGTATATGCTACATGCATTTGTAGCTACGGAGGAAAAAAAACTGAAGTGTTGTGCTGGATTTTTAAGCCAGTAATGGAGTTGAGAACCACTTTACATCTTAATGTATCTCCTGTGTAAGAGAAGCAGATGCTTCACAGACACATTTTATTGAGTGTAATGTAGGCAGCAGACAGAAATGGGATGAAATAACCCATTTCATGTTCTGCTGCCGTTATGTATGCTCAAATATGAGTTAAATAACACCCTGGTTCAGTGCTACAGTAGTGCCACACACAATGGGCAGGATTCACGAAGGCTTGCACGGAGCCTAAGAGTAGTGTAAGACTCCATGCAGCCTTCGCGATCCAGGAACAGCCCTAAAGTCCGTGTAAGAGACCAGCTAAAACGTCTCTTACACGGAGTGGGCGTGGATATGCTAATCATCTCACTTGCAGCCGAAAGGCATGCAAATGAGGTAGATTAGCAATCCACGAAGCCCAAAGCAGCCCGTGTAAGAGCCGTTTTAGCTGCAGAAATGTACTCAGTTGACAACTGAGTACGTTTCTGCCAAAATCACAATGGAGCCATGTCAGCTCCAAATAAAGGGTGCATATGTGTCAGGCAGCATGCCAATGGCCAAATATGTGGCCATTGGCAAGGTACCCTGATGCAAATATGAAAAAATAAATATTTTTTTTTCGGCCATCGCCGATGTTTAAACGCAGCGCAGCCCCGTGCAAACGGGCTGCGCTATATAAAACATAAAAATGAAGGTTATAAACCCACAAATGTGGGTTTTATGCCATACATGGATTTACAATGCAGGGACCAGCAGACCAAAAACAACATGGCCATCGTTTAGTGGTTGCTAAGGGGGGAAGCTGAGTCTAAGACATGTAACTAAGCATTAGTAGGCAATCTGATGTAAATGAGTATTAGGATACTGAATCCCACAGTCACATAGCAAATGAGCACATTCTGAGTAGTGTAAGAGATACATAAGGGGGAGGAATAGAGTAGGAGATAGGTGACATCACAGGGGGGAATGGCAGAAAGAAATGCAGTTCATTGGAGGTCAGTGTTACATGACAGATGTCAGACACATATCATGGAAAGAGGAGTGCCACAAGATAAGCATGGGAAAGTCAAGAAATGGAAGGTGTACACTGTTGCTTACACCAAAGTTTCTTGCTGGGCGTGCATGCGCACGTGTGCACGCCATGAAGAGCGAATAGGGCAGTGTGCGCATGTGTAAGGCAGACAGAGCATGTGGGAGCCTATTGGCAGACTTGTAACACTGTTTGTGCTGGTGTGCGCGTGTTTTAACCCGAATAAGCAGATTCTGAACCGTGTAAGCATGTGTGCACGCATGTAAGCCACTGTGAGCGTGTTTCTGCTGGTATGCGCGTTGCTCCCCCCTGAGGAAACAGAAAGGAAAAAGGAAGCAACAGAATTAGTAGGAAGCTATCAGGGAATACTGCTGGAGCTAGCAGGTGAAAACAATTAGAAGCTGGCAATTACACAGGCAGAATAGTAGCTCAGCCAAGCACGTAAACCTCTGCAAACAGCAGTGCAGGATGTTTCTCTCAAGAGGCACTGCAAGACAGGCATAAGCTATTAGAAGTGAAAACTGAAAAAGCTGAACTCAGTGCAGAAATGCTAGGGGCTGCCATAGCTGTCATAAGGAGACATAGGCGACTTGCTGAGGGTGGTGACAATGCAGATGGTGCCAGACAACCCACAGTGAGGAGACGGAGAAGAGTGTACAGGCCCAGGGTCACCTACCACGGGTTACATGAGCTGGAGATAGTAGAGCGCTATAGAGTGGACAGAGACCTCCTGCAGAAAATTGTCGAGCTGTGCAGGCCACGCCTCACACACAGAACCAACAGAGGGGAACCCATCCCAGTGGAAACCAAGGTATGTGTTGGCCTAAGAATACTAGCAACAGGTACCTTCCAGAGACCAACTGGTGATATGATGGGGATATCACAGGCATCAGCCTCCAGGGTACTGCACCAGTTCCTGGATGCCATGTCAGCACATGTTGGTGATCATGTATATTTCCCCAATGCCTGTGAGGTATTGGCCATCAATATGCGTCTCTTCCAGCAAATAGCGGAATACCCTGAGGTAGTGGGTGCAATAGACTGCACGCACATATGCATCAAAGCACCAGCCGGTGAGCAGGGTAGGGCCTACATTAACCACAAGGGCTTCCCCTCCATCAACTGCCAGGTCGTGTGTGATGCCCAGGGCATAATAATGAATGTGTGTGCTGGCTGCCCTGGGAGCTACCATGATTCCCATATCTGGCATTTGACGCAGCTGTACCAGATATTTGCCAATAGGGACATCCCACATGGACACCTAGTGGGGGATGCAGGTTATGCACTGGAGCCGTGGCTGATGACACCCATCAGAAATGCACACACACCTGAACAGGAACGCCATAATGAGGCACACGCACAAACACGTAATGTAATAGAGCATGTGTTTGGGCTGCTCAAGTCATGGTTCCGGTGTCTGGACACATCCGGTGGAGCCTTGCAGTACTCACCAACTACATGTACCCAAATTGTCATGGTATGTGCTATGCTACATAATATGATCTTGCGAAAACAGCTGCAGCAGGACCAGCATAGGGCCGGGCCAAACAGCCCCCCACCACTGCCAAGACCATCACAGGCAGAGCGTGACTCGGAGGAGGAACAACCTGAGCCTGCCCCAGTAGGCAGAAGGAGGCGTGCCCAGTATGCCCTGGCCTTGGCAAAGAGGCAACACATAGCACATACACTGGCTCAGTAGGAACCCTGGGAATGATACCCCTCTCTGACTCACTCATATAATAACAGGGATGCCTAAAATGGCATAACCTGCTCTCAAACATGTACAGGGAGTGTAGTATGTGCATCCAACAGAGGCAGCCCTGCAGCACCACCTAAGGAATGAATGCCATGTGTTAAGCAATGTAACACCATGTAGTATATGCACACTTGAGGACCCTGACTAACATCCTACCCTCACCAAGCATGATGCCACAATATGACAATGAGATGATCAATTGCAATAATTGGCTGAAGTATTGCAGTTAGTCAAAGGGGATCCAATGTGTGCCAGCCTGGGATGACATGCTGAGCATGACATGATGCTCCACCTGCTAGGACTGGCGTGCACCTATCAGTGCAGGCCGTATGGATACTGGCAAAGGCTGTTGTTACCCACAGCGTGCCCTGAGTAGGTAAGGTTCAAAACACAAACCCACCTCCATAGGTATCACAAGGGATAAGAACCTAGATGTAATGCTACCCAATGCCAGAAGTCTAAACAGCAAGATGCATGCAGTCTAAACTCACCCAGTATGGAGAATGTTGATATCTGTGCTGTAACAGAAAACTGGGTCAAGGCTCACAACAGCACCCTAACACTACCAGGTTACACCTCATACTGTGCTGTACAGCCTCAAAACATGGAACAAGCTACAAAAGGAGGGTGACTAGCAATAATTGTCAAGGATAACCACACCACAGGTACCACAACAAGAAGCAGCATGGACTAGCCATGGTCAAGTAACAGTGGCTAAAACTGCCTCCCAGTTTATAGCCTGCTACAGACTACTGTCCCAACACCAGGAACTGCACCTGGCCTATGTTGGAATACATTAATATATCAAGTCCTCCAAACCACATTATATTGGGTGACTGAAAATACCCAGACATAGACTGGGAGCATTATACTAGCTCCAACACCGTAGGACAAAAGTTCCTAGAATCCATAAACCAAAATGCCCAGGAACAACGTACCACTCCCACAAGAGGGGTAAGCATACTGGATGTGATAATCAGCAACATGGGTACTGGATGGCAAGATGAGAAGTGTATCCCTCACTGGTAAGACCAGACCATAGAGTAATCACACTGGATATACACATCCTGACCACAGTCCCTGGCCAGAAAACCACAGTGAAAAACATGTGTAAAGCAAAAGTTGCACTCCTCCAAACTGATGTGGAATCCATTAAAGGCCCTGTGCAGGTGCAAAATATGGGCCACACCTCAGAACCTGTTATACAGGCATTCCATGAGCACTGCCAGGAATGCTTGGATTATGCAATCCTAAATTAAAACTAGACACAATGCCATACACGCAGGCATCTGGCATGGTGGACTCCAGCCATTACCAAACCATGCAAGAGAATGAGGAAGCTACTACATGATAGAGCAAACATAAAAAGGGAAGTAATCACTGATCAGTAGTATGACAATAAAATATGTCCACACATACAATCCACTAAGGCCAGCTACAACAAGTTGAATCTGTGAATCTTGAGGCAATGTTACACCTGCCCCAAGTACACAAACAACCCTCAACTCCCCCCAAGAAATACAAATATATGTGAGAGATGCAACCATTTATCCAAACTGGTGGCTGAGCTCCCTCAACTCAGTACTGTCAAAACTAGTCAGGAGGAGAAGGTAACCACACACACCACAAACCCAGCCCCACATAGACCTATCACAACTGCAAACCAAAGACATAAACACAGAAAAACATTCCTGGAGGCCCGAATTACAAACACACCACATCAACAGAGGCCTCCAAAGCAGACACCCAATCAAACAACCTCCAAACATAGCACATGCAACACATAGTACACAAAGCTGGTGTGAGAAACAGTCACAGGCCAGAAGGAGAAACAACATGCCTGATACAGTTGTAATAGGTGACTCCATAGTGAGACACGCTGCTGTCCCGCTCACCAGACTGAACAAGAGAAAGGGTACAGTAAGCTGCCTGTAGGCTGCTACAATACGCCACATAACACAAGTATGCAGGTCACCCCAAAGCAAGTAGAAATATGATGCAGTCATAGTCCATGCTGGTGTGAATGACCTGAGATGTACCTCCCCGGACTACATGAAAAGAGACATAGATGAGCTCTCCGATTATGTAGTCCAGGCCGGTATGACAATGACCGTCTGCAGCATCCTACCCTCACCAAGAATAATGCCACAGTACAAACACAGAATGATCAGCTTTAACAAGTGGTACAATTACTGGTGTCATTCCAAGGGGATCCAATGTCTGTCTGCTTGGGATGTCATGCTTGACAAGCCACGCTGCTGTTCCAGGGATGGCTTGCACCTGTTACCCCTGGGCGTCTGGATATTGGATAAGGCTTTTGCCACCTCCATAGAGACTTTCGTAGGCAAGGCTGAAAAGACTAACCCACCACCCTAGAAAACATAAGTGGAAAGAAACATAAGGGTAATGCTGACCAATGCCAGACGTGTAAACCTCAATATGCATGCTTCCGACGCCCTCCCCAGTATGGAGAACATCAATGTCTGTGCAGTGACAGAAACCTGCTGCAAGCCTCCTGACAGCACACCAGCACTACCAGGTTATACCACATATCATGCGTTATGGCCCCAAAACCTGGACCAAAACATAAAAGGAGGGTGAGTATCCATATTCAGCACAGACACCCATATGTCCAGGTAACTGACAATGCACAAAGCATTGGAGTCCACCCATGTGCAACTAACCATAGGCAAGACTGCTGTACAGTCTGTAGCATGCTACAGACCACACTCTCACACACAGGAACCCCACCCAGCCGTCCTGAAGACACTGGACAGTATGAATGTCCCACCAAATACCAAACAAGGTACTCACAAATTACCACATAGGTGGTAAACCATTATGTATGGAAGGAGTAATCAGGGACCTAGGGACACAAGTGGACAGTAACCTGTTATGTGACACTCACATTGCCAATGTGGCTAGGAAGACTGTTTATATTGGACACCGTATCATGAAAGGATTCACATCTACGTCAACAGAGGTCATTGTGCCCCTATGCTGTTCTCTTATCAGACCCATAATCTAGTACAATGTCTCATTTGGGATGTACCTTACCTGACACCTGCAGCAGTTAGAAAGACCTCAAAGGTACCTCACCAAGAGGATAAAGGGTCTCAAATATATGTCATATGCTACCTGGCTGTAGACACCCCAGCTGAATGCAGTCACATACTGCCTACACAGAGGCGTTGTATGTCTGTTGTACAAGGCCATGTCCAACACAGGAGTAATGGACATGCTCCACCCCAGAAAACTCAAAGACATCGGAGCTGTGAGAGTGAGAGATGTCACCCTCAACACATAATGAAATAGGATGTGCTGGAGGGACAGATACATAACCCAGAGGCTCCCCACACCCTGGAACAGAATCCCACTCCATGTTAGGCAGAGCCCCTCACTGACACTCTTCAACAGGAATCTTGCCAAGTGGATGGATGATCGTAGATGTACACTGGGGGTCTTCACTATGTCACGTCCAGACAGAGCACATCATACATCATAAATCATAAATGGCCATAATATTCACATAGCAAAGGGTGGCGAAAGCCACACACACTCTGGCTAGGCTTACAAATGCCCTAGGGTGGATAGCCTAGTATGAACCTATGAACCTATGAAGATACAAATTGTACAGGACACTAAGGATAATCCCAAGGCTTGCTCAACTGATGGTAGGAACCGTGTTGGGAATTCACAGATATGCTCTGAATCACACAAATATTACAAACAACATGCCAAACACACACACATATTGCCAACATGCAACCTGACAGGTGCAGTGCAAACCCCCCCCCCCCCAGAATGCAAAATATCTATCCCAGCAGACTGCTGGCCTCCTGACATTGCAGATGCTGAGGTAACAGCCAGCATCTACAAAGCAAAACACACAGCAGCAATGGTATGAGATGGTGTCCTGGGCTGAGTCCAACATGGACTCCAAGAAGAATGGAATGCCAAATCACATTACTGCTCAATGTCAGCCTTACCACAGGATATGTACCCAAAGAGCAGTGTACAACAACAGTGGTCCTTCTCAACAAAGGTGTTGCCTGAATGGATACTGCAAACTACCACCCCAGAATCCTGAGAAGCTTGGTCTGCACAGCTATGGAAAGGATCAGCATGTACCGCAGACATAAAGATATTGGGGACCTACTGACACCGGACCCTACCCAGTGTGCCTTTCTTAAGTGCAGATCCTGCCCCTAAACATGTTTGACTCATTTGAAACAGTCATTAAGGTCATTGATGAGGGCAATCTGGTCCACACAGCGTAGCTGGACCTTGCAAAGGCTTCCATACAATACCCTACGTGTTCATTATAGATATGCTCACCAGCTTAAATATAAACCCCTATGTCAGTAGAGGGGTTGCAAACCAGACCAAGGACAGAACTGACATGGTCAGACATGCTGCAGCCATGTCAGACTACAAACCAGATATAACTGGCATCCCACAAGGCTTGGTCCTGGGACCTCCCTCGTTTGGTATATATGTCCCATAGGTACAGGCCAACATGGAAGGACTGTGTCTGAACATGTTTGCAGAGGACTACAAACTGCCCACCATATCTGACCCTCCAGCTGACACAAGCATCCCACAAAAGGGCCACATAGAAACAGACAACTGGTGCCATAGCCATGTCAGCAAGCTAATTGCAGAAAAGTGTATAGTCAACCCCCGTGGATATACAGTAAGTGCCCACCAATTACCACATAAGTGTTAACCCATTAAGTACTTAACATGTAATGAGAGACCTGGGGACACAAGGTGATAGATATCCTGCATTGGACAAACATGTGGCTGTAGTGTTTACAGAAACATACCATATACCCACCTAATCATGAAAGTTGTCAGATCTAGATAAGGGGAGGTCATTGTGGCTCTACAGTCATCCTTCATCAGTGTTACAATTGACTACAATAGCCCCTGTGGGATGTACCTCAGCAGACACCTCCATCAACTGTAAAGTCCCCAAAAGTACCTCACCAGGAGTATCAAAGAGCTTGAACAGATGCCATGTGTTGCCTGATTAAACAAACTGCAGCTCCACACACTGCCATACTGCCCACCCAGAGGCAAGATGTGCCTGATGTATAAAGCCATGTCCAAGCTGGAATCAATGAACATGCTGCACCTTGTACAATCTGAATGGCAGTGAGCTATGCACATGAGAGACCTGAACCCCAGCACTGACATACATAGGACAAGCTGTACCGCATGATCCATAACACAGAAGCCACCCCACTCATGAGTAAACTCCCAGTACAGGTTATCCATAGAGTCACTCATCGATTCTCCTCAAGAGTAATCTTGATGAGTGGATGGGAGATGGTAGGTTTACCCTAGGTATCACTGTTATGTCACAGGTAGACGGAGGCACAGTATACTAACCATGACATATGTCATGGCAAACTCCACTTACAATGTGTGTCGAAGGACAAACACACTCTCCGACTAGCATTAGAAATGGCCTAGGGCACATTGCTAGTGTTTGCCAATGTACATCTATGTTGTGGAATACACTACCAATGTTGGACAAGCCTGGTTTAAGTAGTTCATATCTGAACATAATGCAACATGGTCAGATGTGCACAACTGGCCCCTAACCAGGCTGTTGTGCTCACTATGGAAATGTAAAGCAGTAATAGGACTAAAGCCCAGGATACTGTCCACCACAGTGAAAGTACTGAACCAGTACACTATACGGTACTACAGTGTTAGGTCAGTATGAAAGGATGTTGACAACTGTATGCAACGTATCCCATGCAAACCCTGCAGGCACAGTATAATCCCTGTTGTGTTCACACACAAAGCAGTTGGACAGTAACTACACAACATGACACACAACATACAACCATAAACGAGAGATATTGTTTAAGTTCACACTCATCCACAAATGTGGTGGGCTGCAGAGTTCAACATATGGAAAGCTCACACTGGGCATGCTCACACACTTTGATAAATGAGACATATGTCAGACAACATGCCATGGGAAGGCTGAACTGGGCATGCTCACACACTTAGGCCAAATCTCAGTTTAGCAGTTGGCCACACATATCTGGTATTTGTACGTGTTATTCCAGGAACCAACCACATTACAGCAATCTGCCCAGTGCACACAGTTAAATGACTACAGAGACATGCGTGATATAGTGGATCCCTCCTATATTCAAACATCTTCCACAGATACACAAGTTGTTCATACAAACAGGGAATGCTATAGCAATAAAGACCTGCAAACAGTCTATCAGTAACAAATAATGTGCATCTGACAATTAAACATATGGGTGTAGAGGTCAACACTAGGCTGTTTGCCCTAGGGAATGACAGCTTAGCCAGAGTGTGCTTGACGTCTGCCTCCCCAGTACAGTAGGCTACTGTGCCACTGTAAAGTAGGTCACATAAGGCACCGTGTGAGGCTAGTGTGCTGTGCCTCTGTCAAGCAGGGACACAGTGGAGATCCCAGGGTTTGAATTTGCTAAGCCATATCCATGTTGTTGGTGTGTGCTGGAAGAGGGTTGCTGAGGACCTCTAACAGTAAGTGGGTATTAATAACAGGCTGAGGGGAGCCTTATCTGCATTGTCTGGACAATTTCAGTGTCAACACTGTGTCGTGATGATTATGAGGGATTGAAGTGTCATGCCGGTACTGTTCAGAGATGTCCTCCCTCTGTGGGCTACTGCTCTGCAATGTATTAGCTCACTCTGTCTGTTGGACAGCTCATATATGGCTGGAGTACACCTGACAGGTGTCCTGTTGTGGAGCAGTCATGGGTATATTTGGGATAGCATGATCAATGCAAACCTTCCACATGCTCATAGAATGCAATTGTCAAGGATTATGCAGAGTGGTCTGTATACTCCCCCAGCATGGGTCCTTTGAAGTCTTCCACCCCAGTCTTCACAAGTGTAAAGTCTGCTTTTGATAAATACAGTTTGTTTGCAGTGACAACCTTGCCTGGGGGTGGGGATGGGATATGGATGTCCAGGGAAAGGTGGGTATGGTCAGATATCAACAATGGTGGTCTACCTCTGGTGTGGAACAGTGAGTACCCATGTTGCAGATGGTCAGGTGCAATATGTATTCCCCCTTGTGGCTGTGGTGAGTGGTTCTGCCATAGCACATGGACTCACAAATTGTAGTGGCTGTAGGGTAATGTTGTAGAGGCCTGAGTAGTTCCCACACACAATATGCCTGTACCTGACGTTAACAACTGGAATGGTGTATGTGAACACCTGCATATCTTGGCACTGTTCCCAGGGAAGCAAAGTGAGTGTCCTGGATGTGGGAGGGGTGGTCTGGACTGGTTGTGTTGTGTGTTACAGGTCCTGAGGTCACGAAGCATGGTATAGAACATAACCTGCCAGTGCGATGTGCATATCTGACCCTGAAGTAGGTGGCTGCAAATGCATATATATGCTATCCCCCACCTGACAGGTAGTACTAGATGTACATACCTCTGTAGAAATAATGATGTCAGCACCCTATAAATACTGCAGGTGCAGAATAGATGTCCAGTAATTCGGATAGTGCGCTCTGCTAATGCGTCTCCCTCAAGTGTCATAATATAGTTAGGTAGGGGTTTGAATCCTGCAAATGCTCAGTGTGAGCGGGGTTGGTGTGTGTGTAAGTCTGTGTGAGGGAAATGTCCCTTTTGGCAACTGGGAAAACACACTACAGGATGCACATTCCCCTTTCTAAACACTGATGATGTCAGCACCCTATAAGTACAGCAGAAGAAGGCAAACCTCCCAGTGATGCGAATATCGCGCTCTCCTAATGTGTCCGTTTCAAGTGTTATAACATAGTTAGGTAGGGGTTTGAATCCTGCAAATGCTCAGTGTGTGTGGAGAGGGTTAGTGTGTGTGCAAGTCTGTATGAAAGAAATGTCCCTTTTGGCAACTAGGAGAACACACTACAGGATGCACATTCCCCTTTCTAAACACTGATGATGTCAGCACCCTATAAGTACAGCAGGAGAAGGCAAACCTCCCAGTAATGCGAATAGCGCACTCTGCTAATGCATCTGTCTCGAGTGTCATAACATAGTTAGGGAGGGGTTTAAATTCTGCAAATGCTCAGTGTGTGTGGAGGGGGGATAGTGTGTGTGCAATTCTGTATGAAAGAAATATCCCTTTTGGCAACTAGGAGAACACACTACAGGATGCACATTTCCCTTTCTAAACACTGATGATGTCAGCACCCTATAAGTACAGCAGGAGAAGGAAAACCTCCCCATAATGCGAATAGCGTGCTCTACTAATGCATTTGTCTCGAGTGTCATAATATGGTTAGGTAGGGGTTTGAATCCTGCAAATGCTCAGTGTGTGTGGAGGAGAGTTAGTGTGTGTGCAATTCTGTATGAAAGCAATATCCCTTTTGGCAACTAGGAGAACACACTACAGGATGCACATTTCCCTTTCTAAACACTGATGATGTCAGCACCCTATAAGTACAGCAGGAGAAGGGAAACCTCCCACTACAGGATGCACATTCCCCTTTCTAAACACTGATGATGTCAGCACCCTATAAGTACAGCAGGAGAAGGAAAACCTCCCAGTAATGCAAATAGCGCGCTCTGCTAATGCGTCCGTCTCGAGTGTCATAACATCGTTAGGTAGGGGTTTGAATTCTGCAAATGCTCAGTGTGTGTGGAGGGGGGTTAGTGTGTGTGCAAGTCTGTATGAAAGCAATGTCCCTTTTGGCAACTAGGAGAACACACTACAGGATGCACATTCCCCTTTCTAAACACTGATGATGTAAGCACCCTATAAGTACAACAGGAGAAGAAAAGCCTTCCAGTAATGCGAATAGTGCACTCTGCTAATGCATCCGTCTTGAGTGTCATAACATAGTTAGGTAGGGGTTTGAATCCTGTAAGTGTGTGGGGGGGTGAAAGTAGGGTGTGTGCAATTACACGTGTGAGAGAACTGACCCTTTTGCCAACCAGTACAACACACCAGCTGCTGCATATTCCAATCTCTACACAGAGATGATGTCAGCACCCTACAAGTACAGCGGAAGAGGGCAAATCTCCCAGTAATGCAAATAGCACACTCTGCTACTGCATCTCTCACTACTGTCATAGCACAGTTAGTTATGGCTTTGAATTCTACACATGCCACGTGTGATTTTGTCACACAGAATGCCCATGTGTGTGGGTTGCTGTTCACAATAACGCATGACATCGATTAAACCAGTAATGGCAATGGACACAGATGATGTATGTGTGTGCCAAATACACATATGTACCTGTGACCTTCAATAGTTACCATGTCTGACGCCTGCCACATGTGAATACATGGTATTTGCACTGGATGACATTATGACTGTGGTCTTCTGTGCGGGTGCTGCATATGGTATGTGTATATACAGTGTGAGATGTAGATGGTATCATCCTAGCAGCGAGGGATACACATCTGGTCTGGGGCATATAGTCTACATGTTGTTGATGAACAGGTGCTGCATGTTTTCACCTGTTGTGGGAGTGGTAACAAGTTGTTCTATAGCAATGCAGTGACTACATGCTAGGAACCTTTCAGCTAGGGTGTTGTAGCTACAGTAATTCATCAGCATTCAGTAATACGTCAGCATTCCTGGTGAGGGTATGATGCCAACCAAGGTCAGGGTCATACCAGCCTGTGCCACATGCTCAGAGAGCCCTTCCATGTTCCCTATCATGTAGTCCAGGGAGGTACATCACAGGTCAGCCATAGTGGCATGGACAATGACTGAGTCATATGTGTCCATGCCTCTGACTGATCTGTATGCTTGTGTTATGTGGTGGACCATAGTGCCCCACGGGCATATCACTGTGACCTTCACCTTGTCCAGCCTGGTGAGCGTGACCTCACTGTACCAGACAATAAAGGTACCTAACACAACTGTAGCAGGTGTGTTGTCTAGCCATACAGGCTGTGACTGTTTGGCACACAGGATTTGTGTGCTATGTGTTATGCATGCTGTGTTCTGGCATAACGTATGCCTGTGTGCCAGCTGCAGAGATGTCTGCCGCTCAGGCAGGATGCTATTCTTAGGCTCCACGAATGGCCCAGTGTGTTCATGTGTTTGTATTGCTGTCAGTGTAGGTCTACATCAGACTGGTATTGTAGTCACTGTAGTATTTCATGCCACCTGACAGGTTATGCCAGTACTGGGTTCAGAGTGCTTAGTCCCCAGTTTGGGTATGTGGTTGCATCTCATACATGTGTTGTACATCCATGTGTAGGGGAGAGGGTTGACTGTGTACATGTGGCAGCTGTGACATTGCCACATGACCCACATATTCCACAACTGTACCATAGAGGTGACTGACAAGTGACCTTTGCACATGCTACCATGGTATTGTGATTGCCATGGTGATTAACAGCACATAGGGCCAATGGGGAACAAGAAACATAGGTTCATAGGTTCATAGGTTCATACTAGGCTATCTGCCCTAGGGCATTTATAAACCTAGCCAGAATGTGTTTGGCTTTCGTCACCCATTGTAAATTTATCTTGCTATGCCCTTTTTCGAGGTTAGTATACTGTGCCTCTGTCTAACAGTGACACAGAAGTGATACCCGGGGTAAACCTACGATGTCCCATCCACTCATCAAGATTCCTCTTGAAGAGAGTCAATGAGGGACTCTGCCTAACCTGGACTGGGATTTTATTCCAGAGTGAAGGGAGCCTCTGGGTTATGAATCTGTCCCTCCAGCATGTCCTATTTATTTCAGTGCTGAGGTTCAAGTCTCTCGAGCGCGTAGCTCGATGGGATTTGGATATTCTGAGGTGCAGCATGCCCATTAATTCCGGGTTGGACATGGCTTTATACATCAGGCACAGATCGCCTCTGAACAGGCGGTATGCCACTGAGTAGAGCTGGAGTTTCTTTAACCGGGCAGCATATGGCATCTGTTTGAGCCCTTTGATCCTCTTGGTGAGGTACTTTTCGGGTCTTTCCAGTTGCTGCAGGTGTCTGGTAAGGTACATCCCAACTGGGGCATTGTACTCAATTATGGGCCTGATGAGGGATGAGTAAAGAGGCACGATGTCCTCCCCTGGTCTAGATGTGAATCCCTTCATGATGAGGTGGGCTATATAAAATGTTTTTCTAACCACTTTGGCCACGTGGTTGTCAAATGAGAGATTGCTATCAACTTGGGTCCCCAGGTCCCTAATTACTTCTTCTGTACTTAATGGATTACCACCTATGTGGTACTTTGTGGGCACTGTGTTTTTGCCAAAGGGGATGACTATACACTTTTTGGCATTCAGCTTGAGGCCATGGCTCTGGCACAAGTTGTCTGTTTCTATGAGGCCCTTTTGGAGGATGCTTGTGTTGGCTGGAGAGTCGATTATGGCGGCCAGTTTGCAGTCATCTGCGAATTTGGTCAGCCACATTCCTTCCGTGTTGGCCTGTACCTCCGAGAAATATATACCAAACAAGAGAGGTCCCAGGACTGAGCCTTGTGGGACAATACTTGTAATTGGTTTGGAGTCTGACATGGCTCCAGCAATTCTAACCATGTGGGTTCTGTCCTTGAGCCAGTGTGCAATCCATCTAGTGACATAGGGGGTTTATATTTAAGCTGGTGAGCTTCTCTAGAATGTCCGAGTGGGGTATTGTATCGAAGGCTTTTGCGAGGTCCAGGTAGGCTGTGTGGACCACCTTCCCCTCGTCAATGGCCTTGGTGACTGTTTCAAAGAAATCAACCAGGTTTAAGAGGCAGGATCTACCCTTAACAAAGCCAAACTGGGTATGATCCAGTGTCTGTAGGTCCCCAATATCTTTATTTATGAGGTCCATGATGATCCTTTCCATAGCTTTACAGACCAAGCTAGTCAGGCTTATGGGGCGATAGTGTCCAGGATCCGTTGAGGCACCACCTTTATGGAGAGGGACCACTATTGCTGTACGCCACTCTTTGGCCACATATCCTGTAGTAAGGCTGGGATTGAACAGTAGTTTTATGTTTGGGTGTAGCTCTTCTTGGAGTTCATGTAGGACACAGCCCGGGACACTGTCTGGTCCCATTGATGCTGTGTTTTCTGCTTTGGAGAGGGTGGCTCTTACCTGAGCATCTGAGATGTCAGGGGGGCAGCACTGTGCTGGGATAAATATTTGCCCTTTCGGTGTGGAGGGGGGGAGAAGTTTGCGCTGAACCTGTCAGCTAGGATGTTGGCAATGTCTGTGGGTTCGGTGTTTCTTTTGACATTTTGGACTACCTCTGAGCATATCTGGGAATTACCACCCAGGTTCCTAACATAACTAAAGAAAGCCTTGTGATTATCCTTAGTGTCCTGTGCAATTTTCTCTCAAAGCTGGCCTTAGACAATTTTATGAGTGCCCGTAGTTTTTGCTAATACTGATCAGTGATGCCTTCCCTTTTTGGGATTTTGCTGTATCATTTAGTAGCTTCCTCCTTCTATTGTATAGTTTGTTTATGGCTGGGGTCCACCAGACAGGACGTCTGCCTTTGGAGGATTGGGTCTTGGTTTTATTTGGGATCGCATGATCCATGCATTCCTGAAGGTGTCCATAGAATGCATTTATAGAGGAATCTGCGGTCTGGCCCGTATTTTCCACAGGCCCAGGGGCTTTGAAGGTTTCCACTTCGGTTTTGAGGAGTGTGAATTTGCTTTAGAGAAGTTGTTCACTGTGGTTTTCTGGGCAGGGAGTGGGGTCGGGATGTGAATATCCAGTGAGATTAGTTTATGGTCTGATCTTACCAGTGAGGGATACACTTCTGGTCCGGAGCATAGAGTCCCCATGTTGGTGATGATCAGGTCCAGTATGTTTTCCCCTCTTGTGGGAGTGGTAACAAGTTGTTCCATAGCATTTGAGTTCATAAATTCTAGGAATCTTTGGGCTAGGGTGTTGGAGCTAGAGTCATGCTCCCAGTCTATGTTTGGGTAGTTGAAGTCGCCCAATATAATGGTGTTTGGAGAGATCTTCATATTTTCCAGTGTTCTCAGGAAGGCTGAGTGCGGTTCTTGGGTTTGGGAGGGTGGTCTGTAGCAGGCTATAACCTGGAAGGTAGTTTTACCCACTGTTAGTTGCACATGGATAGTCTGTGATGCTTGGTGCTTTGCCACCAACCTGGAGGTGTGGGTATCTTTGATGAATATCGATACCCCCCCTCCTTTTGTGGTTCGGTCCAAGTTTTGGGGCTGAAAAGCATGGTATGAGGTATAACCTGGTAGTGCTGGGGTGCTCTCGGTAGCCCTGAACTAGGTATCTGTTACTGCACAGATATCGATGTTCTCCATGCTAAGGAGAGTTTTGAGTGCGTGCATCTTGAGGTTTAGACTTCTGGTGTTGAGTAGCATTACTCTTAGTTTCTTATCCCTTGTGATACCTATGGAGGTGGGTTTGTCTTTTGAGCCTTGCCTAACAAAGGCACTATGGGGGTAGCAAGAGCCTTTGCCAATATCCGAAAGCCCAGGGGTGACAGGTACAAGCCGTCCCTAGCGAAGCAGGTGGTTCAATAGTAGGTGAGTATGTGAGGGTGTAGTGCCTGTGATTAGTTAGCAGTGGCATATATGACTGCTCACGTGGACAAATGCCAGGTAAGTCATATGCAATGTGTCACAGGCAACGTACATGTGAACAGGACAAACAGTGACGTTCTGTCAAGTGAGACATGGACATACATATAGTAAGCTATGCAGATGTCACTAGGAGTCCACAGAAGCTCTGTAACTCTGCATTGCAGGTGGGATCAGTATTCCAGGGTAACTGCAAGCAAACATGCATGCAAACAAAGCTACAGTAAGCAGGGCTGCATGTAGTCCATTGTACAACAAACAAGCTGTACCACTTCCAGTAGGTAACACTGCAAATATGCAGGCACTATGCACATGTACATGGAAATACACAGGTCAGATGGCTAGGGTCCAGTCTCAGCACACACAAGTGTACAGACCATGTACCCTCAGGATGTACAATAACTGGATGGAAACCCATGTGCTCATACCTGCAGTAATACACATGTCAAATAACAGACACTGAGCCTTCACTCAGTGGTTCCATACTTAGTAGGATGTATGCTACCTGGCCTGCCACCACAGTATCCCTGACATGTATGGGGACTCTCCCTCCTGTGACAGTTAGTTTTGTGTGTTGGGGCTGTCTAGCATGGTATGAGATGTGAGCTTGCAGTGCTAGGGTGCTCCTGTGTTTCCTGTACCAGTCGTGTAGTACTGCACACATATCAACATCCTCAAACATTCGCATTGCAGAGTCCAGTGTGGGCAACATGCCACTTGCAGTTTACATATCCATCACTGCGTATTAATACTTTCATTACCTTATCCCCTGTGCTACCTATGTATGTGGCCTTCTGTTGACATCTTTACCACCAGTATGCCAACATGTGCAGATGATACACTATGGTACTTACCATGGGTGTAGACAACAGTACATGACAATCATACTCTTACTGCATCAGGCATGCTGTGATATACCCACAATTATATCAGCACACAGTACTGTTAACAACATGATACTATTACTACACGTCTATGTAGTCACCCTGTGCATCAGCAACATGTTAACTTGTACCTGCACTGATGTTACAGATTGCAGGAGGTGGCACAGTTTCATCATATGTACAGGGTGTGAACTTGGTATGCCTGAGTCAGCCACCGATACCACCAATTGACATGTATGTGTATGTGTGTTGGTGAGGGACAGCAGTACAAGGTGGGGCAATGTTGATGCAGTGTGTGCGTGTATGCGGTAGCCCTAGGTGTTGTCAATTTGCATGTGTGTATGGATGCACACAGTTCCACCTCATGGCTGCCATATACTGGTGTTTGTGGACAGCCACAGACTGTACCTGCCAGGTCATACAGATCAGTGTCTCTGGCCACGGACACGGTACCTGTGCCTTGCAGGGGTGCTATTGACCATATCCGGTACCAACCCAGACTGGGTACTGTCATCAGAAGCAGGTGTTCATTGACTGGACACAGATCCCTGTCGGGCCTGGCCAGAGCCACGTGCACATAGTCTCCTGGGGTGGTCTGATGACAGCACAGACCCAGCATTGCTGGGGCTGCTGCTGGGACTATGGGGGCGGCCGCGGCCCTGTTGTCATCCGCGACGACTGCCAGCTGCTGCTGTTGCTGGCATACGCCCACGTCAATGCCTCAACCGTCCACCATCTCATGGACATGTAGTTGTGGAACCGGTCTAATATGTCCCCACAATGTCTGTCTATGACATTGGTGAAATTACGGATGGCAGCCGCAATGTCACGCATACTGTCAGTCATGGCTGTGCGACATGCTGTCAGCTCCCTCAGACCCTGTCTGGTGTACTGTTCCATACGTGACTGTGCCTGCATGACAGCCCAAAACATAGCTGAGGTTGTAAGACCTCTATGGGCACGTCTGACAGGGGCAGTACGCCCACGGATGCTCCCACGAGAACCCCTGGACATCTGTCTGTGTGGTACCATCTCAGGGCCATGCCCATGGCTGCTGTGTGGGGATGCATGTGCCACAGATACCACATTACCCTGGTCAATTCCCACTGTATGCTGTCCATCACCTAGGGACATTGGTGACAAAGGGTGTATTGGCAGGATAACTGTGCGCATTGATGGGGTTGATAGCTGTGTATTGTCAATTGGCTGACCAATGACGGACCCTGGCACACCTTCCTGTGCCATTACACAGATGTCATCATTATCAGTACCCATGGCACCTGATTCACGTTCCCTGCTGCATGACACCAGAGCAGCACCAGAACCTGTGGGAGGGAAAAAGGAAACACAGTTTACAATGTCTACACAATATTACCAGTGATGCACACATCCACACATGCACAGGTCCACACATGCACACATGCACACATGCACACATGCACACATGCACAGGTGCACACATGCACACATGCACAGTTGCACACAGTTGTAGACTACTCAGTAAGCGAGATATCAACACACAGACACAGACACACCTGCATGCATACACAGAGCACTACTCAGTGAGCCTAATATTACTATTACTATCAAGACTATTAAAGGTATTGTTAATACACACTCACCAGCATGGATAGGCTGCATTGCTGTTACACCGGAGGGACCCGCAGAAGTGAGGAAACTAATGTCAGTGGGCACAACTGTGCCATTGTTACTGAGTATGATACAGGTCAGAAGTACAACAGTCGCCTTTCACAGGTCAGCTTCTGATATTGAGGATATCACACTTGCACATTAAATACTATGATGACAGCTACAAACCAAGGACACACCTCGCACATGCATTAACTACCAGTGTACACAACAGTCAACTATACATATGGCATATTACCTGCACGCTCATAGTCTTGCTGCTGCGTGGCTCCAGCCTCCATCATAATGCATGTCTGCTGCTGTTGTTGTTGTTGGCGGGCTGGAGCCACTACACTCATGAGTAGTCCCTCCAGTCTGGTGAGTGGGGGATGTGTAGCCACCCCACCACCTGTAGCGACCTGTTGCCTGTGGATATCCGACGCACGCTGACGGACATTTCTGATTAAATCACTGCAGTGATGTCATACCTGCTCATATGTCCTATTATGTGTGCCTATGTCATTTACCCGATGGACCAGGTCTTGCCACAGTGCAGCCCTCTCCTGCTGATTCTGGCTGGTGCGGGAAAAGAGTATTGCATAATCCCGCACCAGGCTCTGGTGTATCTCCTCATCCTCAGCTGCAGAGTAAGCTGGATTTCGCGGGTGAGCCATGTTTCTGAAAAAGGAAATAACATGATATCAGCAATATATGTCAGCAGAATTTGGTACACATACTACACATGCTACTCGACTGTTGTGATACAACATATCTCACATATATAGCATCTGTCTGTCTATTGGTGGATACACATGTAAATGGCCAGGTATCAGTGCTCAGCCAGCAACTGTGCAACAGTACCTGGCACACTCCATACGACATACTACCAAACCCCAGCAGTCAGAACATTGATTCAGGTCCAGAGCACCTCCTCACTCTGGGGGTTTGTATCTAGGTACTGTATGGGGTACATCATCAACTACTGTGAGCTGACCACAAACTAATTGCCCTGGATATACATATCCCACCTCCACCACCAGCACAAATGTCTATAGTGAATAACATTGCAAATGCAAACTTTACACTTTGTAACAGTGACATGGTATCCTTTCAGCCCACTGGGCCAGTGGAAGACACAACCCACAATGCTGACCCCTTCACAAATGATTTCTACGGACATCTCCGAGAATGCATGGATCATGCAATCCCATATAAGACCAAGACACTCTCCACAAAGGGACAGCATCCTGTCTGGTGGACCCCAGCCATAGACAGATTGTATTACAAAAGATGGAAGCTACTGCAAGACAGAGCATAATTCCATAAAGGGAAGGCATGTCTGATCAGCACTAGTAAGGAGCTATTTTCTCTCATACAAACATCCATGGGCAACTTTGAGAGGGAAATCAACAGGGACACTACAGATAACCACAAGGCCTTCTTCAGTTATGTTAGCAACCTGGTCAGAAACCCTCCACTATGCTCATAGTTAGTACACGACAACAAATAATTCACTGAACCCACATATATTGGCAACATTGTGGCAGACAGGTTCAGTGCAGGTTTCCCCATTCCCTCTCCCCCAAAATAAGATATAGTTATCCCAGCTGACTGTAACCTCCCTGTCATCACAGATGTCCAGGTGAGAGCCGCCCTCAGGAAAGCAGAATACACAACATGAATGGGACCTGATGGTATCCCCGGTTGCATGCTACATGAACTCCAAGAGGAGCTAAACACACATATAGAAGTGCTATGTAACACTAGCCTGACTACAGGATATGTACCTGTACACTGGCGCACAGCAGCAGTGGTTCCACTCCACGAAGGAGGCACCTCTACATACCAAAACAATACAACACAATACAATACATTACAATACAATACTATACAATATGCTATTGCCCCTGGAACTACAGCAGCATACTGTTCTGCTACCCTGACCATTGTGACACATGTGGTGTGATGGTACCTGCTGCTGTCAAACAGTTACACAGGGAGACTCATATGAAATATTACCTATCTGAATAACATTCAGCAGGGGTATGTGTGACATGTACTCATGGGGAGTCTTGCTTCTTAACACTGTGTGGTTTATTGCAGGGTATGGCTTATCTGTGGGTAGGAACCTGTACCTCCACCATGTGCTCTCTATTGCAGTGGCACGGATGACACACAGCAGTCATTTAGGTTGTGGATGGTGTGAGGTGTTACTATGGTTGTTGGACATCTGTCATGGGTGTGACTTAAGTATGTAAATCCAGGAGTGGTAACCTCTATGTGGGTAGTATGTGTGTACTCTGTGGTGTTGTCAGTCACTGTGCATTGGTAATGTGTTTGAGTGCATTGTCACAGTGTTGTACATGTCACTGTGTCCTTCATCATATCTGTAGCTGTCATGTGAGGTACATACCATGGCAGCCATTATGTGGTGTGGAGGGGTACACTGACCTACATGTCCGTAGCTGACACACCATGTGCAGGTATTCCAGGAATAGTGTGCCACTGTGAATATCATTGGGGGGACTATTGTACACATTTATGACCCTGTTCACCCCTGACACATGCAGTGGTGTGCAGCCAATCACATATCTGGTGGTTACTGGTGTAGGTGATTTGAAATGGGGTATGGTACTCCAGTTTTGACACTGGTGTTCACTCCATGCCTTTGTCACTAGGCACCTGTTGCAATACATCTGTACACATGTGCCTCACTCAGAATATATATACATCTCTCTCTCTCTCTCTCTATATATATATATATATATGTATATAGATATATCTATATGTATATATATATATATATATATATATATATATATATATATATATATATGTCTGTATACATATACACACACACATATATATAGAGATTGATGTACATATATTGCTATAGATATGGAGGGAGGGGGGGAGGTGTGACAGAGAGGGGGTGAGAGTGACAGAGGGGGTGGGACAGGGGGAGTGTGAGATCATCATATACAGTCATACCTGTAGATAGTCAGATCTGTCTGTCTATGTATATGTATCTACATATATCTATATCTGTATGTGTGTATTACATATATATGTTTGTACATATTCTATCTATCTACATCTGTCTATGTATTCCTACATCTCTCTCTATGTATGTATACATATATGCATATACATATATCTATATCTGTATGTGTATATTACATATATATGTTTGTACATTTTCTATCTATCTACATCTGTCTATGTATTCCTACATCTCTCTCTATGTATATATACATATATATATATATATATATATATATATATATATATATACATACATACATATATTGACATACATACGTATCCATATGATAGATAGGTATATCAACATGTTTGTTTACCATACTGTATACACACACTAACATACTGCTAAACATACATAAGTGTGAAACCTACTTTGTACATTGCACTACAACCTACATTCAACCTACATTGATATGTGCACATAGATGCCCTCACATACAAATGTATGTACAGCCTTCACTGATAGTTGCTGTATGTCCCCTGCCCTTTGCACATCTTCATATACATATGGATACAGACCAATGACACATATGGAGGGTTCACAGTATGTAGACTTTTATAGTATTACTTTACATTACCTGTGTTTGTCACAGCTGCTTGTGTTGCCATCTGGTTTTGTGTCCTGCTGCTCCACTTGCCAGTTGTCAGCTTTCAGGTGGCTGTTGCTGACCAGTTTTGTTTGTGTATTTTTAATGTTGTTTTTCTCTGTCTCTCTCTCTCTCTCTCTCTCTGTCTCTCCCTACCTCCACAGGGTGCAATGAAAGTATTGCATGTGTGGACTGGGAGTACAGCATGCTTTTGTAGGTATCTGCATATGTCCATGTGATGGCCTCTGCACCAATTGTTAGCCAGCATTTGCTAATTGCATGCAGCCAGTTGTGTACTGATTGCAGTTCTCACTGTGATTTCAGAACAGTGCTATAAAAAAGTATGTGAGATAGGCGTAGCCCTTTCAGATTTTAAGGGCAAGGACCATGCTGGTATGCTGTGGACACTGTTCTGTGAGTGTAAAGGTTAGTATCTCTCTCATATTTCCGGCTGTGTTGTAGATTAACATTTCTCCATTCATTTCTCCAGTTTCCTCTACTAAGTGTGTATGTACACTGACACCTAAGACTACTACTACTGTTAATGTGGGTGTGTGTGCTTTCCTGTGGGACATGTGGTGTAACTGGTGTATAGCAGTGGCTCTTGCACTTTGTTGCTATGGCTTCAATATTTGCCCTTTACAGTCACTACTTGTATGCCTGCTAGGTGTCTTGACTGTAGTGTGCTGCTGTGGCTTTCCTATTTTCCATGTACATTCACACCTTGGAATGCTTGCTATATCTGCTAGGGTGTTACAGCATGCAGTGTGGTCTGGCCATGGTTTGGGCCTTGACATCTATTAGGGTATTTGAGTATGCTGCTGAGCAGGCCCCAGAGACTCTCAGGTGCATCTGTTATCTGCCTCATGGAATGGTACATATCAGTGGGGTACACCCATTAAATTGTCTTGTATTCTGCAGTTGTGACTGTGGGATAGCATGAGCATATGTATTACTACACTATTTCTGCCGTGCAAGTGGTGCATACTTTCAGGACTTCATAGTTACCATTGCATGTGTTGTAACACCTTTCTGCCTACTGTTTGTACATTTCACAAGGAGTCTGTGGGGCATCCCTGTAACTCAGTCACTGTTGCTATGTCTAGGCTCTTAACTATTCAAATATGGCAGTGTCAGACCTCTCAAGTGTACAGATATTTGCAGTTTGTCCACATTTCTGCCTCATATTTTGGTCAATATCTCATGCACAGCTCTTTCTGGCAAATCACTCTGGGCTCAAGTCAGAATATAGTGACAAACATTTAAGTTTCAGACTTCATACCCTTCCAAACATCCAACAAAATGCAGAACCTGTTACTCTCTGAACTAAGTTTGTTGTAACATTATTGGGAATGTGTCCCTGGTTTTGGCCCTTTGCTCCACATATTTTATTACTTGGTCCAGATGTGTTCCTGTAACAGGTTGTGGGGTATGGGCAGTGATTATCCTGCTGTGAGTATGTGTGTGGCTTGCAAGGTGCTACAGTGACATTATTACCTACTAGCTACCAACTAGCATGGCTGTTTCTGTTCACACACTTCTATTATAGAAATCCACTAGATTTGACAGTAAATATACATGACATGCTTTGTGTACTACACATCCTATATTCCTTTTACATCCATTCCTACTATTACATGATATATTTATTGTAGCACAATGTTCTTATATAACAGTCATGGCTTAGTGGTAAGTCATGCAGACTACTGTTTCCAAGGTCCTGGGTTCGGGACTGACAGTGGGATATTATTTTGCTTTTGAGCAGACTACAGGACCTGTCATTCAGAGTGACTAAGGCACTTTTAAGCAGTTGTAACAGGGTTAGCGCTGGTTTGCGCGGAGCTCCCGCATGCGCACTGGCGTTCAGCTCCGTGCACACCCGCTTACAACCGCTTAAAAGTGCTTTCACGTGTGCACACCCGCGCTATTTTCTTTGAAAGAAATGAAAATGGGGAGACAGGAATGTGGTGAAAAAGGGGTCACAAAGAGGGTAAGACAGTAGGGAAACAAGCTTGGGTTTTGCAGGAGGGATGTAGGTAAGGCCCATAGCTGCCCATTTCTTCATCAGCAACAGCTGTGCATATGTTTGTAATTTGGTGTGAGATTTGAAACCTTCCACCCCTGAGAGAGGTGTAAGGACAACAATAATACTTGTTGTACAGCCAATTGTAATTGACATTTTCCATGTCCAGCAGACATGTGTGCGAAATGGGCAGCTATGTATGGGGCGTAATTTTTTTGTGGGTACAGAGTGCCCTTTTTTTTTTTTTTCAGGTGAGAGTGCTATGTCAGGTAAAGGAAGTCGGTATAGCTGGGGAGGTAGGTTGGGTAGGTCAACAGACAAGACAAACAAGAGGCATACAGGGGCGGTGTATGACACGTGTGGGGGGGTTACACAATTGACGGGAACGGATGTTTGGATATCCAGAGCCCATGAGCCCACAGATGGCAACAGTGGAACTGATATCCCCACCCATGGGCAGTTGCCACTGTGCCTTCACTGCCCAGGACGGGGCTGTACTGGGGGCTGTGTAGGCCGGGCAGCAGGCATGCCTGTTAGTTGTGCCACCTGTGCCTCAAGCTGGCATAGGGGCCCAAGAACAGCTTCCTGGATCTCCCTACGCACCACAGTCCGGACGCTATGGAGGGTGAGTGGTGGTTCTCCTCCGGCCACACTTGCAGAGGGGGGACAAGCCCCATCCCCTGCAGTGCTTCCACCTGCAGGTGGCACAGGGCCACCAGAGGAGGGTCCGGACTGGGCACTACTGCCAGGTGCACTCGCCAGCTGAGGTGGGAGAGGTGGGTCCGCTGGAACCCGCCTTCCCTGTTGTCCTATGTTTTGCATTATGTCATGACAGTTTGGGTTAGTAACATACAATACCATTCGCAATTAGTTGTAACAGCATGCATTAGTATTCCCATTAACCAAACACCCAGATATTCACACCATTGAACAGCGAGCATAACACATGCATAATTTGAACAGCAATACACAGTCCAACAACATGCAGGGTTGATTGATGGCAACAGGCCATCAGGTTTGGATGTATGAACAGGGCAGATGCATCAACGTACATGCAAATATGTATGACCCAACAGGACAAATGTCCAGGGGTGTTAATTGTGATTGCACATACCAATTTCACGTGGAATGGATTATATGTGGTTATAGGGTAGGGTGAAGAAACTATAATTAACACCTTCAAATACCAATACATATGCTGTACATTTCTAATAGCTGCAGATATATACACACTACAGTTCTACCTACAGTTTCCTATGTGATAACTACTTCAAGTTGGTGATAGGAATGTTACTGCTACATCAATATACATTTTCATTTTTATTCATACACGTTCATATCTGGCTCTGTTCAGCTACATCATCCTGCTACATTTGCTTTATATAGCTATAGACAACTGTGGATGGTTGGTATTTCAGACAATCATACTATCTGCATATTGCAGACTGCGAGCAACATATCCAGATTTTGGGATACACATTCCAGCTGCAGGAACATTTTGAACACATTTCGCAGTTTGGTTCTGCTTGTCACATTCATTTCATTCTGTACTGACTGCAGTATACTTTATTCAGGAGTTATTACTACTTTATTGGTGGATTCATAACTCTTTCTCACACTCTCCCACTTGTTTTATTTTTACAATTCAGGATGGTACTTACTTCTAGGCTTTATTGACATGTTTTACCTGTAGTTATTACAATCCTTTCCAACAGTCTCATTTCTGTCATGTTTCAGTATTTCAACAGGGATATATTTCACACATGTGTTTTTCTCATCTTCTGCAGCTGTACTTTTCAGCCTGCTGCAGGTTGTGTACTATTATATTACAGGTGGGGCATCTTTATTTCAGACTTTATTTCAGACATTTTCATTTTTCTGTTTGGATTACAGACTGCAACACACTTTTGTAATCAAGCAATACTTGCAAACACACTTACACTGTTACTTGCACATTTTATTACTTAGTGACTACACTGCACTCTTTTGCTAACTGTCATACTTTTATATTTATTTACAGTTACAGGGAGAGGATTACTGACCTGCCTGGTGGCGCAACTGCACCAGCCTATCGCCATAGGCTCTGCGGTTCGCAGAACGGACACCTGCAGCTGTAATATAAATAAAGTAATATTGGAATACACATCTCCATAATATCAGCTAGGTTAATTTCTTACACACATAATTAGATGTAACTTACTCAGTAGTGGGGCGCTGGGCATTTGCCGGGCCTCCTGGATCCAAAGGCTCAGTTGGTCCTGCTTGCGTCTCTTCAGGTCCGCATGGTGGGGACGGACCTGCTCACCAGTCCTTGGAATCCCTGTGGCACTGGTAAGATCATGAGCCAACCGGTCCCACGCCTCAGCCCTATATGCTCCCCACAGGACCTGGCCCTGCATGAGTTGGGCCTCATGATTGTGGACAAGGAGCCAAACCATATATTTGGACTCCTCAACGCCTCACCTCTGTGCTTGAAAGCAACTACCCTCACCTACTCCTGACATTCTGGCTGCAAGTTAGTTCTACAATCGGTTATGATGTGTATTCCTGCCTATGGGGCTTATATATGCCGTTTTTCCCGCACTTATCTGTGATTGGCCATTTTAGAATTGTATCAGCTTCACAAAACCTGCTTTGTCATGCTCCTCTTTCTATTCATTCCTATATATTTGCTATTACTGCATTTCTAAGTACAGCTGTCATGTTTTAGTGGTTCAGTACCTTGACTATGGTGCATGGTATCCTGAGTTCGAACCTGGCCACTGCTTTTTATAATTTATGACTGTCTAGACAGGCTAGGAGGTGTGTCTGTGTAAAGGCAGTTTTGTTACAGCTTGCTCAATGTTGCCCGTTGGTTAGCTTGTTGGCGCGGTGCGCAGCTCCACGCAAACGGGTTACGCTGGTTTACGCTTCATTTCACTGTCAGCACGCATATTACACTCAGCTCAGCTAGGGGCACACAGTTTCAGCGTGTTAAACCACTGCTCACCTACGGGCACTCATTTTGCACCTGTTGAACCACTGCTCACCTTCGGGCACTCATTTTACACCTGTTAAACCACTGCTCACCTACGGGAAGATGCACTCAACTTGTAAAACTGTAGCTCAGCTATAGGCACATCTGGCATCTTTTATTATTTTGTTATCTCACATTTCTTCAAAATAAATGGCCCATTTCATTACATTTTACATAAAATATAATTTTATACGTGTACATATATGTCAGGGACTTGTTTCGTGCTAATTGATGTTGTGAGGGCTCGAACCATGACTGCCTGCTCTTCAGCCAACGTATCTACCGCTACACTACTGCTTTTTGGCTTACTTTGCATAGTTAGTTCTTATATGCTTTTCCACTTACTGCTAACTGTGGCTGAGCTACGGGCACGCCCGGCAAATGAGCGCACTCACGGGCAAACATCTTTACAATTTAAAAAAAATATAACATGTTCATTTATATAATTTTATGCTCATAGTCTGTGGGGGCATGTGTTGTGTTGTGTTTATTCACATTTCCATGTACTCTGTCGTGGGGGTTTACTTTAGGCACTTTTACTCTTCTGGGGGCGTGTCCACTTGCAGGGCTTGGCCTACGGACACGCCCCCTACTCTGTTCCATGGACCGTGTAAGCCTTAGGTGTGATTCAGCATGCCCTCATGTATATGCATGACATGCTGACGTCACACCGTTTAACTGCAGCCTCCGTGTAAGCCTTGTAACTCTTACACGGAGGCTTCGTGAATCCTGCCCAATGTTAACATCATAGGGATGCTAACAATTGTTAAACACCCTTCTAAGCTTTATTAAAGTTGGGTCTTGAGCTACTGTAATGCTGAACAAGGATGACATTTAATTGAAATTTCAGTGTAATAATGGCACTTCATGCGTTATATAATAATTAAGTTACGAGAAATAAAAGATGATGCATATTTTAGCAGCATGATTTTTATTCAGTTATTGTTTTAGAAGTAAAACAGTACATGACTTCATTACAAGTGGGCTCATTTCTACCCTAGTCAATGTATTTTTGGAGTGTTTCCTATGGCATGGACTACAATAGATGGGAGGCACTTGCATTGCTAATTATTACAAACACTTATCTGTCTGAATATTAAATGTTCTTATTTACTTTTTTTGTAGTTGCAACATACAGTAATATTTTGTCACTTAAGCACACTGACCGCCACATATAAAGATTTAAATTATATAAATAATCCAAGAGTAGGACATGCTTAAGCTATTAGACAACAATATACATTTAGCAGCTTAATGCTGCACAGAACTAAAAACTTATGTTACAGTCTATTAGGAATAGTGATGGAGACATCTGGCAAGTAAAAGAAAGTTGTAATGACACCAGTTAAGGACAAAGTGCTTCTTCAGTCATTAATGTATTGTACTGAAACATTTCTGAACAAAGCAAGGGTAGGTGCACACTTGAGATTTAATTTGAAGACAAAGGCCTGCAAAACTAAATTAGTGCTAATTGCACCCAGTAAATCAATAAGAGTGAATTGGAATGTTATGCATCATTAAGAGATACATAACTGAAAGTAGATGTCTGAATAGTATATTAAACATTGCTGTAACCCTTTTTTTTGTAAAATTAACATTTTTGCTATATTGCACAGCCCAAAATGCCCCCTTACTACTGGTAGCCAAACCTAATACAACACATTGCTAAAATGTATGTGTGGTGCTTTCTCAAAGTGGTCTCACTATCATGTACAAAATCTATTTTGTAGTTTTGAGATGCAATTTTCATACCAATTTTTTTTACTCGGATCTTTGAGTCTGTTCCCCATCTTAAAGTGAATGACAACCAGGATGCAGTATCAGAGTAAGTACAGAGGAGCATGACATGCATATCTGAACAGTACTGTCATTCTACATTTCAGTTTCCAGGTGAATGCCAGACTGACTGACTGACATTAATGTAAGATGCTAAGTACTCTAAACAACTCATGCATACCCGCGATTCTGGCCCATTCCTGTTGATGATTCATTTGACGCATGTTCTTCTATTCATCTTCAAATGTTCTACATTTATGTACAGCAGGAAGTATTTATAGTACAATTCTGGCAGGAATAAGAAAAGTATTGACTTGAGTAAAAATGAGTTCACAGTGTATGGATGATATGGATTATTCAGTATATGAAAGTACTGGTGCTACATTTTTTCTCTCTCTTCAATTCTTTTAGTGCTGATTTCTAAAAAAAATAATGCTGGGCCAACTTGTGCTGTGTGTAGTCTTCTGGTTAGTAGTACATTAGTCTATCTTCCTTGTTTATGAACTGTAGAGCTCTGTGGATACACTGCTTACATAAAATGTTTTTAATTAATTCTAACATAGGATTACTTTACACACTCTATAAAGCTTATGTACCCATATTATAATTTCATACAGAAAAATGAACAACATCTTAACGCAGTGATAATTTTTTCCAGCTCGACAGAAAATCCAAAAGCAGCGATCATGTTTCTGTATCTAAACATGTAACATTTAACATTTAGAGCTAAAATTAGTATAAGGTTCCTGCAAAATCTAGGAGGATAGCAATTATGAAGGTAAATGACTCTAAATAGTCTTGCAACGATTATGGGACATTATGAGGGCCATAATTACACTGTACGAGCAAATAACGTTACACACCCAGGTGCAGTTTGGCTAATGCACAATACTTTATCAAGTTTTGTTTTTGTGAACGCATCTGACCAAAGCCTACAGAAATGGTATTTCAAAGAAAATAGCACTCTCATTCACTGGTTGCAGTGAGCACCAATATATTCTGTAAGTTTGTCTTTAAAAATGTGTGTGTTCAGATCTGCTCATTCTAATGTGACTTCAGTTTTATGGGGAGAGTATCATAGCTATATAAGTTTCATTACCTTCAAGGGGAAATGTACATAATTGCCTATATTATTTTGGGGAACACAATTAAAGTATCATTTATACCTGGAGGAACATATGTATCTGACAAGAAAATTATTTGACATGCAAAATATTTACAAACTCACTTCCTCTTATATCAGCATTAGCCTAGTTAATCACAAAAATAAATAAATAAAATATTTTAAAATGTCAGCACACTGATGAGCATCTATACAATACATTACTGAATCTACTTGTTCTGATTGCACTATCATGCTCATGCATTCTCTCATTTCACTTTCTGGTTCTACACCCCATATAAAAAGCAGGACAATGATTGCAATATGCTGTATAAACCACATACTTTGACATAGAATAGAAGTATCCTGGGGACCAATATTCCTTTTCTCCTTGTACAGTATCTAACAGCTTTTTTTCTTGAATGTTGATTTACATTTTAAGCCTATTGTAAAAGGGAGATCAATAATTTATTAATTATCCGTTGAAATGTCATACAATTTTTGTATGACTTATTTAAGCTATGTGGTCAATGTAGACTCACAATCTGCTTAGGTCTATTAAAACAAAAGTGCTTACTCTGAGATTGAGCTGCCAATAAAAGCATCATTGTTTATCTGGACATTTTTTATTATTTTTATAGACCAAATACCTACTCTGAAACCATTATTCAATAGTGCTTCTAACGTTATGCCTATAACTGATAAATACCCCAACTCTAGTCCTAGCCCAAAACTACATGGGACCCATCTCTTCCATACTTCATCTAAATATCTTGACATTTCTCAGCACAGCCAATGTTTGCTTCTTGTCCCATCCTAGTAAGTTTAAAAATGTCTTCCAATGATCAATCCCTCTTTACTACACTCTAAAGATGATCATAATCTCAAATTCTTCATATGTTCAAAGGTTGATAGATCAGTACTACTCGATCTGCCCTTGAGGGCCATTTAAGCCTAGGCATTTACTTCATTTGGTATTAAAAATTGTCCTCTCGTGTCTCCCAGATCTTTATTTACATACTACCTATAAGGTAGTGAGTATTTCTGGAATCATGACACAGAGATTTATAGGGGGATCTTACTGCAGAACTGAAAGATTTAAGTGTTCCCCATGTCCATTAGTGGTACAGGGGGAAGTCCTGGATTAAATTTCCTATTGCCCATCCATAGATCCAAGCAGTGAATGAAAAGGAACTGGTATGAGCTTTGTTTAATGTAGAGTGGAAGTCTGTTCCAGAGAAGTGTTATTCTCTGAGAAATGTACCTGTTCCTCCATACCATTCTATTTATATTGCAAAAAAGGTACAGGTCCCTGGATTGAGTATTTTTCGGTACCGTATGACTTGAGGATGTGTAGTTGGTCCATGAGTAAGAGGTCAGAGGATGCCTTCTATGCTAAGCACAGATCTCCTCTCAACAGCTGGTGAGAGATTGAGTGCAGCAACAGTGTTTGTTGGGCAGGTGTTTTAGGGTCTGTATTCTCTTTGGGAGAAATCTCTGAAGGTGTTTAAGTTGCTGCATATGCTTTGCCAGATACATGTCAATGACAGCAATATACTTGATGACTGGCCTGATGTGGGCTGAGATAATCGGGGGGGGGGTGCTGTGATATCTTTGGATCTAGAAGCTATCCCTTTGCTTATAAGCTATACAATATAAAAGGATTTCATTACCACAGTGGACACATGTTGATCAAATTATAGGTCTACCTGTGCTCTTAAGTTCAAAACTACCGAGTCAACTCTTAAAGGTGCATTATCAATGTGGCAGTTTCCCAGGGTAGTTAATTTATCAAAGGATACAATATTAAATGTCTTGGCATTTAGTTTTAGTCAATGGCTTTGGCACCAGATATTTGTTTGGGACAGGTCTTCCTACAGGTTGACTGCATCATTTCTGTATTCAACAACTGTTCCTAACTTGCAATCATTCACAAATATGGTCAACCAGAGACCCTTGGTGTTGAGCTTTACTTCTGAGAAGTAAATGTCAAACAAGACATGTCCCAGCACAGAGCCCTGCTGGACTCCACTGGTGATTGCTCTTTTTGTGGAAGTAGCATCCCCTAACTTGAATTCCTGTGTCCTAACTATGAGCCATTTGGGAACCCATCAGGTAGTATAAGGGTTATTCCCAGCCTGTTAAGATTCTCCACTATATCTGCATGGAGAATTGTGTCAAAAGCTTTATCCATATTTAAATAGGCAGTATGTAATGTCTTATCTTCATCCATTGATGTGGTGACTTTTTTGAAGAAGTCCACCAGGTTGAGTGAGCATGACCTGCCTTTGACGATGCTAAATTGGAATAGGTCCAGTGTTTGGAGGTTTCCAATGTCCTTACTGATTAATTCAATGATTAGCTTTTTTCATGGCTTTACATATAAGGCTGGTCAGACTTATGGTCAGTGGAAGGCTGTCCCTTGTGCAGAGGTATGACTGTCATTGTCCTCCATTCTTTCAGCACAAAGCCTGTGTGGAGGCTGACGTTGGCTAAAGTCCTGACTATTTGCAAATTAATTCCTGATGAATTTCTGAGGACCATAGTTGTAATCTTTGGAATTCTGAGGATGATAATTGTGGTCCTTGAAATAATGGTGAACTAATAAATTTTTAGCCCTCAATTATGAGGCCTCATACTATTTTTCCTACTCTAAAGTACAATGAACTTTTGGTTAGCATTACAGTAACAGAGATGTATGGATGCAGACATCCATGATGGAAGTACAACAAAATGCTTACAATGTTTAACAATGGGTTTTGGAATTATTTGTTTTCTGTTTCACTCATTATTTATTTTTGTATTATCAGGACTCACATAATTGGCTATTATACAGGAAGCCTTTACAATCAAATTCAGAATACCATTTAGGAAAGACAAGTGTTCTGGCATGATAAGTATAGCTTTTGACATGGCTACAGCACCACAGCTATAACACTCCAAGCTATGGATAAAATGTTCTTATGTATAGGCAACGGCTTTGACATCCATGCTCTTTGTAGACATGAAGACATGCCTCGAATAGCATAAACACCCAAGCTAACCTGCTCACTCACCAAACAAGGCTTGTTTGATGAACCTCTTAAATGGTTTAATAACTGTATCACAGATAAGCTCTTGCAAATAAACAATGGCAATGCCATCATAAGCTCAATCATTCTAAACACTGGAGGTCCTCAGGGTTCCATTATTTGACCAGCCATTTGTTTCATTATTTATTAATAATCTTACTGTTGTCCTCTTTGTGCTCATGTTCATGATATAGGTGTCCATCTACCTTATACTGAAAATAGTAAATACACATATCACCTGGAAATCTCTCTACAGGTAGTATTTGAAAAGAATGTTTTGTAGTTCATAAACATCCAGGAGTAAACACACAAAGCATTTGCAAATCTCTATAAGAATACTATAAAAATAACTTCTTATTGTTTTTAGACAAACAGGATACTGTTATTCTCTAAAACTAACTATGACCTGTTTGATGTCCCTGAAGAGTTCTCAGACCATGTATTTTGTAGCATTTAAATATCTTGAGGTTGTCTTACATTCTTCACTATTCCTTCTTTTTCATTTTGACACCTTGGTTAAGAAAGTACCCTCAAAACTAAAACTATCATGTAGACAGATTAAACTGCTTATGACCAATGATTGCCAATACTTAGGCCAAGGCAATTCTGAAAGTGAAGCTTGAGTATGTCCTTTTTGGCCCATCACATTTTCTGTAGACAACCATTACAATACAATAAACATTCTTGCTGTAACAGTACTTTGATAATTTCCTCCCATTAGTATTATTAGAATCCTGCAGCAATCTCCACTTCCAGTACGCATATTTTTTAACCTATTTTTTATTGCTCATTTAATCTGTTATTTAACCTTCCATATACTCTATCCCTTATTCTACTGTCCTTGTTACTGCTTTACTTGAAAAAGGTCTGGTAACATCTTCATTTTCATATTCTGTTTTCTCTATTCAATGTGTTTGTAATCTGAGCTGCATAGTTCTGTAATATCAATCACTTTATGTATGTGACATTTTGTGAATAGTAATGACTCAAAGGTGTGTGGATTTCTGAGAAAGTGGAGGCAAAAATCATAACTATTTTCTAACTCACTAACAAACTGAACTGCTGCACTCTTTTATGTTACCATTCCAAAGTTTTAGTAAATTCAAAAGATGTTTTAAGTAAAAAGATGATGCAGCTCTCTTGATAACAAAAAAGTATAGCACTGAGGAACATCTTGACTATTCTATGATGTCAGACTTTCTGTAATCTAAAGCTGAATTCATTGAACCATTCCCACAGAGCACCTAGAATATGTGACATGTCAACTGTATAATTGCATGTTTATGAAAGTACTATATTTTTTATATCAAATGCAAAATGAATTGTTTTATTTCCTGGTGATATTTTGCCTTTGAAGAACATTTTCATCTTAACTGCCCATAGTACTTATCTTTGTGTAGCTGACCACAATATTTATTTAACTGAGCAAAATGCAGCACTATGGGCAAATAATGTTTTTCCACTAATGCTACAACAAGAGCAAAGTACTGTATGTTCCTTCTCTTAATCATTTTTTTTGCTCTACCAGTTCATCTTGAGTGCCCTAACCTATGACTCTTGTCTTTGAATGATTGAATATATTCATTCAACTGCACAAAGACAACAATGTAGGTCAATAATGTACAGCATCTGGATGCTGTATTATTTCAGTATCAAAGAAGTGAAATTATGAAATCAAAACATTTATTTAATCAGTAATATAGTGCTGTATATTGCTTATCCGCGGTCATCTATAACCACACATTCTTGACAAGTACTGTTCCACTTTTGTAGTTCACTGTGGCTATTGTGTGTTCCTAGCCTTTCCTACAAATGAAAGAAAGGCATCTGTTTTCTGCATTTATTCAGCTGTGCAAAGTGCAGCAGTATGCACCAGTGAAGCCACAATTTTGATGGCTATATTAATTCAACAACACCAATGCACCATTGTGAAATCAATTGATTTAGTTTTCTTTTTTAATATTTTATCAAGAAAATAATGCTGTATGTGGTTTTCTGGCAATCTGCAATCATTTTTGACTACACATCTTTACACATGCTTATCAATGGAAGGTAATCTTTTTATCCTCCATGTCATCTACCTGATGATTCCCCTTCTACCATCCTATTATCATACTGATTCCTCTTATGGAGAAGTGATAGCCATTTCCATTTATTATTTGGACAGGGCTACAGCCTTGTGGTCTTTTCTTTCCTCATCCAAGATGACAGCCTGAGTAGCCCATTTGTTTTTTGTGGAGGTGACAGTCAAGTATGGAAGAGCAAGCAAGCCTGCCATTCATGTGACTTCCCACCTCTACCCTGATCCCTCATTCTGATAATCAGAGGCCTCATTGAATCTGCTTATCTGTAGCCTTTAAAGTGTGTCTTTTTATACCCCTGGAACTCCTTTGCTGGTTAATATGCAATGCTGTACATTTTGATACAAAAGTTATTACATTCAATCCCTAACACTCCTATTAGAGTCAGTGGTTCAGCAGGACATACTGCCTCTGCCTATTAACCAGAATGGGTGAGCTGGCATTGGTTGCACACTGTGACACTTCTTTGTCCAGATCTTCCAGCACTCAAGCTGCTATTTGAACTTAGGTCATCTGGTTTATATTCAGGGATTTATCTTTATATGCCATAGAGATAGGTATTAATTTTAGGGTTTTACCCCTCAATAGCACAGATCTGTGAATAAATATATTTTTCTTTAAGAAGAGCAAAATCATGTTTATTACTTCCCCGAAATCATTTTAAAATGGTTAATGTTGTTTCCTCTTGAAGAATGTTTCAGCTCAACTTGAGTTTTATCAATTTTGGTTGTTTGCTAGTACTTCTAACAGCTTATGTGAAAGCAATGCATTTTTTTTTATTTAGACTTACTGTATGTTGCTTATCTGCAATTACTTTTGATTATGTCATAACCACTCATGATGCAGTACAACTGCAGTGTAAGCCAATACGTGGCTCTTAAAATTTTTTTTGGTGGGTGTCCATTTTGAAATTAGTTTGTAGTTGTTCTCTCTATGTATGCTTTGTTATGATATAAACTTTTTCATACTGCTTCGGCTCCTGCCCCAAGCCATAAGTGAAAAGTGCCCTTTGACAATTTAATTCCATCTTTTAACAAATGAATGAATGAATGAATGAATGAATGCATTAATAATCATGTAAATGCTTGCACATAGGGGTGTCCTTACTTACTTATTGTATCTGTAGAGATAAAGGTTAATATCTCTGGGAATCACTCTCCCACAATTCTACTTGCACTAATGGAAGTAAACACTTAGGTTTTTCACAGTCTTCTTTCATTATGAAAATAAAAGCAAACTTTTGTAGACAGAGATACCTCCTCACACATGCATCTCTACAGAAGTAAATGCTCATGTCAGTTATTGGCCTTTCAATATTCCAGTCTTGTTTGTAATGTAAACATGTCATCTCTAAATTCAGTCCTCATTAGACCAGTCACTGGCTACAATGCTCCCTTTAGTATGTACCTTACCAAACATATGTGAAACTGGAATGGCCACAGAGGTTCCTTCCAAAAATAATACAAGCCATAAACCTCTTGGAAAGGCATAAACCTCATGGAATACACACTCCACATTAGTTTTCTCTTTATACTAAGTATCCTACATTCTACTGAGATGTGATTTATGCCTGCCTTACAAGGCATCATCTGAACCAGGATTGAGAGTCTTGATGCACATTAAAAAGTCTACTAACATTAGAAATATCCAATACTAAGGACTTCAGCTTCAACATGTTTGGGGGAATGGTATGTATCTCAGAGACTACCCCTACTCTGGAACTGTCTTCCCATCCACGTGAAGAGTGTTCATTCCTCATCTTATTGAAAAGTAATCTGGACCAAATGTTGAAAATGTTCCCCTGGACTACCACCGATGCCCTATTTACTGAAGCAGCTTGTAAATGTTTTGCAACCTAAACACAACTATGTGGCCCTGGGTAATTTATCCTGTCATTTAAAATGGGAAAATATGGCTGGGCTTAAAATAGCCTCCTAGGGCTGTAAGAATCACATATGAACCTCTGTCCAATTCCCAGTTTAACTACAAGTCATGTTTCTGTCCACATCATCCCCTTTAATATCATAGTGATGTTATTTAGTCTTTCGGCTTTTCCCCGGTTAGGGGTCGCCACAGCAGAACTCCAGTCCGCTAATGATTGGCAGTAGATTTTTACGTGCTGGCTTGCCGGGCCTAATGCACAACCTTCAGCAAAGGAATGCCCATTTATGCATATTGCCACACAGAAGACACTCAAACTGAGAATCGAATGGGCAACGTCTAACTGTGAGGCGACAACGCTACTGCAGCACCACCACCGCAGTAGTGATGTTATTTAGTAATAATGAAAAAAATGTAAAAAATATGAAAATTAATTTGGGACATTTTTGGAAGTTCAAGATGCAGTACTGCACTATGCGGTGCATCTAATTTATAAAATGCGCTAATATGATAGCTAATGAGCCTTTGCTTTTTTGAATATATGTGTAAATCTACATAAAGTAATACATTCAGTCAGATGGAAATAATGGGAGGCACACCAAATACACCTCACAGTGAAAGCTATGTATTTTATTTCAGATTTGCTATCCAGCTACCTATCATCCTATCTATCTACCTATCTATCCATTTACTTATTAACTGGCTAAGTACTCTGACCACATGTCCCATATAATGAGCCAAATAGTAATATCATGTTGAAGGTAGAGAACCTTCTCTGGCGCATAATTGCAGTTGTTTCACATATATATTTTTTCTGCATACAGAATAATGCTGTCAGTGCTTTACTCCATCCTTCATTTTACTTATTATAGCACAGCTGAGCATTTCATGAACTTCATGTGTACCTTATTTTTCTAGTCGTTGAATTCTAACATGTGCATGCATCAGTAGACCAACTGGGTAGAGGACAAAGGGCCCATAAGTACGCTACAGACCAGTCATGGCTACATATTAGCTGTAGACTGCTAAGGAATGGGAACTAAGCGAAGATGCTGAGAATAGCAGTTTTACATGGTTTAAATGCAGCCGTCTCATTAGCTTTCTGTAGTAGTAGGCAGTATTTTCTAGTATAGTAAGGAGTAATCATCTTACTACTTGCTGTATTATATAACAACTGAATTTTGTTGTATGAATCAGAAATTCCCATACCCATACCTACTGTAGAGTTCAATAAAGTGTAAGACACATTTATGAATACAAACCCAAACAGGAAGCAGTATCCTCACAAATGTCTAAAGATACACAGGGGTCACGTTGCTCCTGAATGAAACCACAACACAAACTTTACATGTGCAGCTTCCCAAAATTTCAGTAAAATGACAACAGAGCAGAACATATATACAGTGACTGTTTGCAAAGGGTGTAGATGTAACTGCACCCTACCCTTGACATGGGGTGAGCTATAAGTTCCACATATCCTGCCACTTAATTATTCTCACAGAGATGACTACAGAACTGAAAACCCTTTCATACACGTATTATAACCATGTTATAACTCATGTGATCTCAGAAATGAAATAATAAAAATATACCAGTGAAGTGGATGTTGCTATCATCCAAGTCAGGGGTTCATGGATTGTTTCCCACTGGCTTTGCCATCAATTCTTGAAAATGAGCTCTGTTTCCAGTGTTTTTATTTTCAGTGTTTTTGATCATAACATTCTACAATCATTGTTTAGGATGTGTAAAGCCTACAAACTCTTTTTCCAGGGTATAACATAATTGCCTTCATTGTGGTTGAAGGAGTACTAGGCATATTTCAAGGTAAGCATTTGATATGCTGTATTATAAAAGTCTCCAAATTAACAGAGTCATTATTAAGCAATAATGAAAGCAATGTAAAAAAATAATTATGAAACTACATATTTAGTTTTAGAAGTTCAAGCTACAGTATTGTACTCCAGTATATCTAATTTATAAAATGTGCTAATGTGATTACTGATTAAGTTCTGTGTCAGCATGAATGTGTGCAAATCTACACAGAATAAGTTCAGTTAAAGAGAAATGAGTAAAGCAGTTACATAATATTATACGTGTACCTCATAATTGGTTTCAGATTTTTATTTATGCATGTATTTATTTCTTCTATTTAGTTATTACCTAGTTAAATACTCTGATCTACATGGGTGGGTCCCTTTGTGGTAGTCACCTCAATCCACTGAAAGAGCTGCAAGGTTATAACAATCAACATAATGTGGTGCAAACAACACTAAAACCAGGATCTTGTGTGTGTGTGTGTGTGTGTGTGTGTGTGTGTGTGTGTGTGTGTGTGTGTGTGTGTGTGTGTGTGTGTGTGTGTGAGGGGAGACTGGGACCACAACTGCCACATCAGGTAAATGTAAGTGTAAATTTAGTAACAAGCCTCAACTGTAATTTTTTTATCTAATATTTATTTATTTTGTTTGCTGAGGTAGTACACTGATCACAACAAACCAGTTGTAGGCAGAGCCAGCATGAAGAAATTCACTCAAAAAATAAATAAATAAATAAAAACAGAACAAATTTATAAATGGATTTATCTCAGTAGGTTGAGAATCCCACAGATAATTGAAACAATGAGTAAATATTATTAACAGGGTAGAAAAATATGCATTGATGCATTTTATTAGCAAATATATGAGGGAAGAGCAGGTGAGACAGGGGATCAAAGTAGAAGTGATGTAGGTAAGGCAGAGTTGGGGGATGTGTCCAGTAGAAAAACATTTGTAGTCAGATGGTGATATATTTTGAGTTGTGCTCTGAAAGTTGGGAAAGAGGAGATTTCTTTTTGGTGAGAGAGTGAGATTACCAAAATTTGGGTACAAAAATTTAGAAGGAGTGGTCGGTACAATGCAGTTTGGTTTGATGGGTCTGGAGTGAGTGAGGGAGTTAATTGGGAGAGGTTACAGAGGTTGTAGGGGTGGTTTTAGTTATGTAACACAAATTTAGAACCATATATAATGTTACTTAATTAGAAAACATACTTCAAAGTTAAACCATGATAATACAGAAAAAAAAATCTCACACAGAAGTAGGATTAATGCCAAGCCAACAGTCTGTTAAATAATCAACCATGACAAAAAGTGGTAGGTCACCACTAATAATTTATTAAATAAAAAATAGCAAGTAACTTGATTGCACATACAAATACTTTTATTAAATTAGATAATTGTTTAATAAAGTGTGAAACACAAGTTTACCAGAACTGGCACATTTTAAATTCTATTCTATCATGCCATTTTTCCCTTAAATATTCAATGGGTCTACTATGATTTCCACTGGTTAAGCCATGATAAGAACCAAATTTATGAACAAGAATGCGAGAGAAACAGTTACACTAAAATTAGAGGTTTACAAAATTGGGGCTATATAAGCAGATCACTGTGTCCAAAAGTTGGTAAACAGATAATTATATTTAAGACTATAAAGAAGGTTACACAAGCTTTCATTCATTCATTCATTTGTTCATTGGGTCAGTTAATTTCTCAGTACGTTTTTTATGCTATAAAGGCTGCCTGAGGTGCTGTGATCTATCCCAACAACCGGTTGGCATAATCCAGGGAACCGGTTCTGGACAAGATGTGGAATGACAGCAAACAAACACACATGCATGCACACTCATTCAGTCATTTCATACATGCCTATCAGCAATCTTCAGGATCACAGTCAGCAAACAGAAGGCAGACTGATAAAACTACAAAAATGTTAAAGCCACCAGAGGAGAACGCTGATCTTCTTCTTCTTCTTCTTTCGGCTTTTTCCTGGTACAAATCCTTTATTCAATACAAATTTGAATTAAATAAATGATTTGTATTATTTATCAGCATTGTCCTTTGGTGGCTTTAACGTTTTTGTAATCTTCAGGATCAGATATTCATTTACCAACGTGTCTAAATTGTGGTAGTAAGAGGCAATAACAAGTAAAAACCCAAATTAACACAGGGAGGACATGCAGATTACAGGAAGAAGGATCCTTAGGCAGGAACTGAACCAGAAAACTAAGAACTGTGAGCCAGCAGTGATACTCAGTATTTTAGTAACAACATAATTTGGTGTTTAGTTTAAGGTAGTAACAGTAGCTATAGACAGTTACAGTAAAAGTGTTTATCGTGAAATAGGATATTTTCAGTATTTAACTATATAAAGCTGTCATGGAACATGGCTTAACTGTAAAAAAAATGAAATATACTAGGGTTAAATCTGAGCAGTAACAACTATTAGTTAATACCAATGAATCTAGGAATTTACATTACATCAACAATTTTAGTCATAAATGGCTTAATCTCATCCATATAAATAAATTCATGTTTTAGGACATTTTTTCTTCATAATTAATGGATATTTAAATATATATACCATAATTTGATTTATGAGAAAAGTTTGTTGCACAGCCTTCATCCTTGCTGATGCATTTTCATCTGTAATGAATTTTAACGATTTAATGGAACATGATGCACAGACCACTCTGGGATGAATTATTACCTGCTTTTCCAAACAATCTGAAATTATATGCTTTGAAAGCATTTCTTGTGTTAGTAGAGTAGAAGGTCATTCATAAACACATTCAGACATAATAATATAAGTGGTCCCATGCATAATAACAGAGGTAATGTGGTTTATGGTGCTATAGCCAGAATTAAATTTAGGGAGTGTGTATACATTTTTTTCAGTCTGGATATCTATCACTAATGAGGAAAGTAACACATTTCTAATGGGATATGTGTTCTTAATAATTTTATAACTGAGTGGTGACATTTAAATCAAGGCAGTTTTATGTTGTTCTGATTCAATTATCTGTATAATTATCTAATATTTATCTATTGACTTGGTACATCTGCTGGTCATTCTCAAACCCTTTTCAAAGGCAAGGGTAAAAATAACATATATTGAGAAATTTTATTGTAGCCAATTGATCAGCATATTTTCAGGTGGGATGAAAGTGTAGCCACTGGAATAAACTCATATAGACAGAGGAGAACATGCAAAAATCCACAAAACAGTGACCAGAGGTCAGGACTGAAACCCAGACTCTGGAGCTGTGAAGTACATTACATATTTATTTTTCACCTGTATATCTGTCTGTCTGTCTATCTAAATATCTCTTTACAAATGTGTTAGTTTAAGTGTAGAGGAACTGTGTCTTTAAACGTGTCACAGTGTGACATGTGAGAATATTTTCACAATAATTATTCCGACAACAGTACTTATTATTCAATGTAATGAGGCAATGATTACTAATTATGCTGATATAAAAGGAAGTAGCCCAGAAGAGTAGAATTAGGAAGTTCATTCTTCAACTGATAATCCAGAGACAGTGAATTGGAGCTTACCTGAAAGACCCTGCAAGTATGGAATGTTAGACCCCAGTTAGGGCTATGTTATGGAATTATATGTGAAGGAAATCATAATGCTGTTTAATGGAAAATAACAAATGTTACTGTTTTGTTTATATTTCAAGCCAATTGAATTGTTTATTTTTTTCCTCATGTGACTCTACAAAAAAGATAAATGAATAAAAAAATTAAACTTGTGTTTTATGGAGGTCCTACGTTCAGTTTCTCCTAGTACTTTATAATGTATATGTGTATATATATATATATATATATATATATATATATATATATATATATATATATATATATACACATACATATATATTGAGGTGTGCACTGCTTAACATCTTTCCACACAATGTCCAACCACATGTAAATCCATATTGTACTAAGTGGATGTAAATGCAATTGGCCATTGTGCAGATGGATGTTAAGCAAAGCACAATAAAAAGTATATGGTGCTCACTTAATATCCATGCCAGTTAAAGTTTATAGGTTAGTACTAGGCTAGCTGCCCTTTTGGGCAATTTGAAGCCTAGCCAGTTGCCCCATGTGAGAGTCAAACCTCGCACCTTGTGTCTTTAAGGTAAACACCTTAACCATTATGCTATCCTTCCACCCTATGGGATAATACCTATCCCAGGCATTAAGCAGCACATACCTGTGTGTGTCTGTGTGTGTGTTTGTGTGTGTGTATATATATATATATATATATATATATATATATATATATATATATATATATATATATATATATATATATATATATATATATATATGTATATATATATATGTATCATAAATACATCAAATGGCAAAACATCAGTCCTAAAAGATCAAACTTAAAATGCCAAAAAATGGTGTGCAGGATTCAATAAACTCTTCATGGCTTGATGAAACTGTATGCAAGTCGCACCTATTTGAATTCAGAAGCAGCTCTACATGATGTGTAGTGCCCTGCAGACACAGTAAACAGTGCGGCATGCCAATGACTGCATAAGCAGCTGAACTGTATGCTAATCAATAAATATAAGATGGCAGAGCTACTTAACAAGTTATAAAGCAATTGTGTATACTTACTGCAGCCTTCTGCCTTGTATTCCAGAACCTATTGGACTATAGGGAGGGAAACTACATTGGAGAGAATGAACGTTAAGGGCTGCTGCTGCTGTTCTTCAGAATGTGTATGCACAACAGGCTCAAGTCTATGTTGCTGCTGATGATGATAAACCTTGATCAAGGAGAAGGATATTTAGACCCCAATTAACTTTTCATGGCCTGCATGAGGTGGAAATAATAGAACACTACAGGTCTGATAGACACACACTCCAGAAACTCTACAACCTCTCTCATCCTCACCTGAGATCAAGAGCAAACTGAAGGGAACCAATACCTGTGGAGAACAAGCAATGTGTAGAACTTAGAATATTTGCTATAGAAACCTTTCAATGACCCACAGGGTACATGCTGGGGGTGTCACAGGCATCAGCATCCAGGATCTTGCACCATTTCCTGAATCCTATGTTTTAGCATGCCAGTGACTATATATAATTTCTACCTACCCCTGAGGGCAGAGTTAGAACTATGCCCCCTACACCTGAGTGCAGAGTTAGAACTATGCAGGACTTCTACCCCATAGTAGATTTCCATGAAGTCTTGGATGTCATAGACTGCACACACATTGAGATCAAAGGACTACCAAGGGAAGAGGGAAGGGTCAACATTAACAGAAAGAGGTTCCAGTCCATTAACTGTCAGGTCATGTGTAATGCTAGGGTGAATCATCCCAAATGTATGTGCTGTCAACCCTGGCAGTCACCACGACTCCCATATCCAGCACACCTCACAGCACTGCCAGAGGTTTTCCAGGGGTGATGTGCCACAAGGCCATTTACTACTTGGAGGATGCAGGGTATGCACTCAGGCCATGGCTGATAAAACCATCAGAACTGCACACCCACCCACACAGGAAATGCAATAATAAGGCACATGCTGAAACAAGAAATATCAAAGAACGCATGATTGGGCTGTTCAACTTACTGTTTTAGTGCCTAGATGCATCAGTGGGGGCCCTGCAGTAATAACACAGTACTTGTGCTGAAATTATCACATACTGTGCTGTCCTACACAATATCATCCTGCAAAAACAGGTGCAGCATGAACGCCAAGAGTTATGAGCAAACGTTCCACCACCACTGGCAAGGTCACCACATCCACATATAGGTGAGGAGTCAGAGGGGGAAACCCAGCCACTGTGGGTGTAGTTAGATGTAAGCTTGCAGAATGTGCTCCCGCCCAGGCCAACAGACAATGGAAACCCACATGCTGATCACTTAAGGGGTACACCTTATATCCTATGCACATACATAGAGTAAAATTGATGCCAGGCAATACTCCCCACCTTTATTGCTCATTGTAATGTCTGTGTACTGCTCAGATAGAGTCATCCCCAAATGACAACAGTTGTAACTGCATGACTATCAAGGGAAGTACTGAAACTGTAATAGAAAAATAAATGTGTAAGAACATGAATGAATAGCTGATACCTACCTGATACTTGTAAATGTAGCTAAGTAGAATGTGAGTTGTACAGCAATGCTTTCTATTTCTGACATGACTGACATCTGTAATATAAACTTATGCAGTTTAACAAATAACTTGGCCCATACAACTGACATATCCACTATAGAAAAAGCATTTCAAAAAGTGTACTTATCCCTATACTCCCACAAGTGGAGCAATAAGCACAATTGAAAACAGTCTCTTTCTTTTCAAGCTCTCTACCATCACCATTGCCTTTCAGAGTAGATTCAGACCTCTGAGCAGTCTGAAGATGCAAATGAGGTGTGAACTCCTTAGAATTGCTGAATGCCAAACTTTCGACTTTGTGTAGTAGATGTAAACATAATATAGCTTGCAACTGTGAATGATTAGTCTGACTGAAACAAAACACTCTAATGCCCAGACACCCTGCACGGAAGTAAGTTTGTCAGTGAGGATACATATACAAAGTGTAGAACTAATGCATTGAGGTTTAAAGCAAAAACAAGCAGCTCAAATGTATGCCTCCTTGGCATAATAACACAGTTTCCTGCCTTTGCTTAAAACTGTTGTTGACTATCACATATTTGTATCACACCTTGAAAGAAATATAAGAAACTATGCACTGTAGATTGCATATGTGATAGAAAGCAGTGCAAAGGGAATGGTTTCCAGAATACAAACAGAAGGCAAAGCTGCAGTTTTGCAAACATATTCGGAAACAATGTACAATCACTCATTCCACTAAATATGTTATGTACACATATACAAGCAATTGAGAATGTCCAACTGTATGAATTGTTTAGTACTGGGTATAAAATGTTAATTGCTTGAATGCACATTATGTGACTGCTATTACAAAGATGTGTCAGTGGCAAAATGAGATAATCCAACACAACTATGTTGTCTAAGTGCAGTACTCACATGCTGCAGATCCATAGCTGCATAATTGTTTAGCCTTTGTTTCCCTTTTTCATCCTTTTTTTCTTTTTTTTTTCTTTTATCCGTGTGTGTGGCTCATGGCATAATGCAAAGATGGCTAGCTGCTTAAAATTGAAATTTAATGTCAATCTCCTTCTGGAGTGCAAACATGCTTAGAAGCATTGTGCTGTGGTTAGCAACATGGATGGTAATGACTGCAAAATTTCACCTGTTACTCAACTGTCTCTGTGGCACAAGGTGTAAATATGTTGAGCTAAACAAGATAGATTATAGATAAAGTGGGTCTGGGGCCCCAGGGTAGTTATTTTTACTGAGGAAGGGTCATGATTGAGTATTTACACAAATAGTATTTGCTCACTATTAACTTTTAGATTTGTGTTTTGCCTAAACATGTGCAAACAAGGTTCACTACTTAAGGAAAAAAGTGAACATTTTAATTTGGTTCTCATCCATTTGCAAACAGGCTCAGTGGCAATATGCAGCCATCAGCACTCTGGACAGCACTGCATGCAGAAAATATTCAAGGCACCTAGTTTTCTCTGGTACAGGGTGTAAGTACATTGATTTCATGGACAGCTATCCGATCATGGGTGAGCCAGGGTTCAAATCAAGCACACGGCTCTGTAGTAAGAGTGTCCATCTCTCATTTTTCAGAACAATGTAATTATAAAGGTAATAGTACATAGTAATAGCTATGTATAGCAGGTTGATTGGCAGAAAGGTATCATTACTGCTTGCATACACATACTTTTGTAAGTATCATATGCATTATGTGTGTAACTGATTTAGCATGACAAAAATGAGTATGTAATAAAAAATGCAGTAGCATATCTCTGATACACACAATGGATTGCTAACAATCATCTACACTCCTCCCATAACCCAGGTTTAATTGTAAAACAGAATGTATTCTGAGGTAAGTATCATAGCTCCATACTCTATTACTAAAGTCATATAAGTCTATTTCCAATATATTGTCAGGCAGTAGACCTGCATCACAGCTGAGAATGCATGAGCCAGGATCTTTCAGTGTTACACACATACAGGCCTAATTGAAATATAGCACTAGTCACTATTTAAGCTGTAAATCTGTAATGACCATGGCTGGTAAACATGTCTTTTATGGCAATGGGAAGTAATCACCTGTGTGACAATGTATGCCTTCCGTTTTACATAGGTTTGAATCCCACATTGTACAAATTACTTTTAAAAGTATGCAAGTCCCCCCAAATATATTGTGCCAAGTCATCCCATTGATCCCTCCAAAGTCATGGCTTAAAAGCCAAGTCATTTAGTATTTCAGTGTTGACCAGTGGACAAAGTGCAACCAGGTGTAGCAGCACACATGCCATAAATTAATGCCAAATCTCACGTTATCATTGCTGTTTCATAAATTCCTTACCTCTTTGTTTAGCAATGTTTTTCTTTGGTTTCCATCCAGCAAATGTGGTTGGCATGAATTTGTGTGCTTGCACTCTGCTTGTAAAATGTAATGTTACAAATTGGCAGGAAAACATTTCAACTTTTGTTGGAGAACCTTTGCAGACATGGCAGGTGTTGGGAAGGATGGTGCCAAATTCAGGCCACAGAGGTAGGGTGTGGAGGAGTCAAAAATATTTGCTGCACTCTTTGTGGTGTGTTACAACCATAGATTGCTGCAGGGTGACTACACTGGGTCTTAGTACAAGGCCAAGGCTGTCTCTAGTGCAACTGGCATACCACACACTGGGCAGTAATGTAGGCATCACTACAGTGACCTAAAGAGGTGCTAGCAGGCACAATTCAACCTTTGGCTGGATGAGTTTCGAACTGCTGACATGCCCCAGCTGTGTAAGTGTACAGATCAAGCAACTTCAAATGATAGGGAATGCTGTAAATAGCCAAGACTGATATGCATAATGCTTTCATGTCTCTTCTTATATTTTCTATTTTACAGCTGCAGAGGAAATCTTGGCAAACAGAGAGTACATGCTGAGAGATTTAAGCAACTCAGACAGGCAAGGGTATGTTTCATAGTTTCATAGTTTCATAGTATAGTACTAGGCTATCTGCCCTGGGGCATTTGTAAGCCTAGCCATAGTGATGTGGCTTTTGCCACCCCATGAAATGGTACAAAAATGTACAGAATAAATTTAGAATACTGTGCCTCTGTCTAGTAGTGACACAATGAAGGTCCCCTTATATAATAGAATTAGTTTACTGTGCCCCTGTCTAGCAGTGACACAGATGTGACCCCCTGTATGCAGCACAACTGATCCTGACTGTAATAAATGTGTTATGATTCCATAGATCAGTATCAAGTTCAGCATGCATATCTTAACTGTAACAGCAAGCATGCATGATTTCTTCTTTAGCTCTTGGTAACTGTATTAAGCAAATATAATACTGTAGCCAGATTAGTGGATTCAATTGTTACAAGTATTCTATAGATTGACATGTTACATTTAAAATGCAGCAATACTGGCTTTAATCCCATGTTGTTAAGTTAATCTGTAGTATCTTTAAAAGCATATACAGAATATGTACATATTCCAAAGATTACTGGTAATAATTCACAGTCATTTCTTGAATTGTGAGAGCTCTAGAGCTGGTATAAAAATAAAAGGATATTTTTTTTGTAATAAAGCATGAATGTGAGGTATCATTGTTTTAATCACCTCTTTTGTTTTTTGTCTCACCCGACCACTATCTTTCTTTTTTTTTGGGGGGGGGGTGGAGCTACCTGGAATCACACATTCCTGATGACATACCTTTCTGACAATAAATAAAATACTATTCAGCACAGGGAGGTAGACCACCCCCTGTGGCTTGGTCTGCCATCCCACCACTAGCTGCCACACCAACACCCAGCACCTCTGGGAAGCACCCTGGTAGTACTGCCTCCACAGTCCCTGTACTACTTAGCCCATTCACATCATGTAGCATTGCTCCAACTGCTGGTGGAGTGATACCCTCTGGGAGTATTGGTGGAGGCAGTGATTGTGTCACCTGCCAGGATCTGGTGCATGATCTAACAGAGACTGGCCTTGGTGCACACATCAGCTGCCTGACAAATTTGCTTATTAAAACAGAAAAGAGAATCCCATGTCAAGCAGTCTCACAGGGAACCGAGGAAGGGGACAGTGATGATAGATTTGAGGGTGAAGACTGCATTTTCAGTGATCCCAAGCTTGATGGGCATGTGCTTCCAATGTCCCCTACCTATCCCCAGTCATGAAGTCCCCCAACTGTTTGTGTCTATCATCATCCCTGTATCTGTCTCATTTGTCTTGTTTGTCTGCATCTGCTTCCTTACCTACCCTACCTATCTGACCCTCATATTCCTATGTCCCTTCACCAACATTTCTCTCTTTTTGAAATCCAAAAAAAAATGGGCACCTGTCCCACAAAAAAAGTGTCCCATACACAACTCTCCTCTTTGCATTTGTGCCTTCTTTATACACCTGATTTGGTTCAATTGGCTATATAACACCATTGCATTGTTAACACCCATTTGTGTTGTGGTGACAGTGCAAATTCATCAAATTTTCTCTACATGTGCAGATTACTGTATTGAAAAAGTAGAGATCTATAGTTCTTTCCTAATTCTCTCCTGCAAATTCCTTCATTGCTTCACCTTTGCTCTCCACCTTCTTTTCCCCAATTTCACCACTTTCTCATCTACCCCATTTTCACATCTTTAATTCAGTCAAAAATAGAATCACATACCACACTCATGGCCAGAAATGGCCCATAAAAAGCCTTTTGTCCTCTGCATTTGCGGGCAGTTTGGTATCGTGCACCACTGTCGAGTGGTGGTGAATGGCTGTTCATGTCCTATGACAAAACATGATGATTTTTTTGCCATCGGCTACACTAGTCCTGTTATATCCATGCAATGGTGCTTAAACATGCTGTGCTATAAGAATACAGAGTTAAGGCAGAGTAAAGGCACTACTTTTAAGTAGTTAGTTTTACAGTTCTGTACAATTCTGGTTAAAACCAAGTGTAGTTTCTTATGTGGAGTGTTGATATAAATCACTTAAGAGAAGGTTTTTATTGCCCATAGCAACAAGGGTTCAATTGCAGATGCCTCTCTCGTCATTTTTTTACTGTGATGTAATATGTCTATGATATATGTAATCACCCACATCTTAACATTTGCACCATTATGAGTTTTCATGGAGATATATTGGATACTGGCCAAAACAAATTATTTGCATTAACATCCATCCCCGCAGCTATGACATATTTATCCAACCTTGTTCTGCTTGTTATAAGCCTGTTGTCCCAGTCCTAAACCCTTCCATACCCCTATGTCATTCACTTCATGCTGCAGAGCATAGCAGCATAATAATTAGAACAGACCAAAAACATGTCCATGAATGTTATATGACACGGAACATTGTTATATGTATGTCTATCTCTCCTTATATGCACCCTTTCACTCCCACCCCTTTTTATGGGTGCGTACCTATTGGGCTGATGGATGTACAAGTCATCCCATGGTTTTTGCATAGTGACATGAATCTGCTGATAGGTAATATAAACATGTTACCTTGATTCAATAGGTGATCAGCGCTCCTTTAGTGTGCAAGGTTTCAGTATCTGCTGTAGGATTCCCTTTCTGTCGTGTTCAGGTGATGATGGATAAAATGTTCATCTAATATGGTGTGAAAACTCTCAATGTGAAGCAGCATACTAAACACACTTTTCAGGCTATTCTACTTTTCACAAATAGTTAGCATATCTGCTGAGTCATACTAATAATTTCAAAAGATGCACCACCCCTTGCCATTTGTAGAAAAGCTGTACATACAATTAACTTGTGATTTTCATTGAGACCTGCAAAACAGCTACTAGTTGTTCAAGTGTATTGAGGTAGGCATTACTGATACAATCTGGGGAAGACACATACTTTAGTGTAGTCATTGATTGTAACATTTGCAGTCCTGATCACATTTACTTAGCAAATGGCATACTGACTTCATTTGTAGAAAAAAAGAATCATCTAGATTTGAACCCTGACTCACCTGTACTTTAATCAAGAACTTACTGCTCTTACACCCAGTGCCACATAGAAAGCTACGCAGCAGGTGTGTTTTCCATATTCATTACTGTCCAGAGTGCTGATGGCTGTGCAATGGAAGCAAAACCAAATACAAATTTTCATAGTTTTCCTTAAGCAGGGAACTATGTTTGCTCGGTGCTTAACATCATACAAACTGAGAAGGCATGGCCAAAAGTTATTTATGTCATAAAACTTTGGCCCCAACATTTCAAAGATAGACTACAGCATGCACATCATAATATCTGCCAGCAATTTCTCAGATAACATATCTTGCAAGCCTGACACATAAGACATTAACAACAAACAAATGTATTTTGCAGTTAACTCAAATCAGGTCAGTTACTATATGTCCCTATTTGCACACAGTTTGGTAATAAGCACCAGTGGACACTGCTAATTCACAAGTCCAAGTTGAATTCCTGAAATTCGAATCAGGCATGCTGTAATACTTTGCAATTATCCCCATAAATTAGCTTCTTGGTGATGAGCTTTGTGAAGCAGTGTATAGCATGTCTAACTCTGGTTACTGGTATGTAATCCTCCAATGCATGGAACTGCATTCATAAACACGAGAGAAGGGCAGTGACTTGTGCTTCACTGAACAGATACTTTATGGCATTCAGGTATGCCCTGCAGCAATGCACTTGCAATTAATACAGCAGGAGTTAGAACATTGTCAAACAGACTCCAGAATTACAGAACATAACTGCATTGTTACATTTGGTATGGGTTTATAGTGACACTGGACATTGGTTATCCAAGATCATATCTTACTGATATTGTCAGCAACTTGTATTAATGTGGACATACCTTCATCTGAATATGACACATAACTCCATCATTGCACTACTGCTGTTTACAAAGTGTGTGTGTGTGTGTGTGTGTGTGTGTGTGTGTGTGTGTGTGTGTGTGTGTGTGTGTGTGTGTGTGTGTGTGTGTGTGTGTGCGTGATCTACACAACATCCAGAGAAACAGGAACATGTCTGTCTCATTTCTGCAATATGTATTCATGACAGCTTCTTTCACTTTGGTTGCCAGGATGTATTTATATGCCCATTTCCAAATTGCATTCACACAATCATGTCACAAGTCCTTTGCAAACAAGTCTCATAACAGCATATGGTACCTGTGATACTAAGATGATTCCTTCCTCTGTAAAGTGCACTGTGACAATCTTAAACTCGCATTTGTGTGGTGGCATGAATGCTAAGTACTGTGTTCTCTAGCTTGTGTAATTACATGGGTAGGGGTTCTAATCTCACAGCAGTCAACTTGGGTGAAGAGCACAAGTCCAGGTCCTGGCACCCAACTCAAGTAGCTTTCTGGGCATATTTACACTGCTATGTGACTCTATAACAATTTCATACAGCCCTCTCAACATACATTGATGATGTCATCCCCTATAAAGTGCACTCTGACACTGATAAAATCAGACATCTGCAGTGGTGTGGGTGTTATGTACTGTAGTTTCTAGCTTGTGTAATTTGGGAGGTAGGTGCTCTAATCTCACAGCAATCAACTTGTGTGTATGTGTGATAAGAAGAGCATGAGCCCAGGTCCTACCTCACTCAAGTAGCATTTAGAAGATACTTTTAAACTGCTACATCACTCCACAGCAATTTCATACAGCCCACCAAACATCCTCTTTTCATAATACATGGATGATGTCATCCTCTATATAGTGCACTGTGATACTGTTAAAGTCAGACTTTTGCAGTGGTGTGAGCATTAAATACTGTGTTCTCAAGCTTGTGTAATTAGGTAGGGGTTCTACTCTCATAGCAGTCAACTTGAGCATGTGTGCATGTTCATTTAACTATCAGTTTGGAGATAATTTTATACCAGGATGTGAGTCCACAGGTATGTCAGACATTCCTACTCAAACATCTTTTCAGCATACACTGATGACGCTATCCCTTATAAAGTGCAGTCTGACACTGTTGAAGTCAGACATCTGTGGAGGTGCTGCTAGTCATATGTTGTATGAAATACATCTTCTATACCTACACAGGAGGGGTGTTTAAAATCTGACCTCAGTTAACTGTTTTTTGTGTGTGGTGGATATTATTTATGGTCATTATATGATGTTTTGAATCTTTTTTCATTTGACTCCCACTCAGGAGATCTTTTACATGGCCCCCGTGAATCCACTATCCCTTTTTACTGTCCACATAACATCCATTCTGTGGAATACTAAGGATATCATCATTTCAAAGCTGCATATATACATCGTGAAGCAGAGCACTTCTGTGACCCTCTGCAAGACATCTCCAGATCACTGGATGTGTGATTGGTAATTCTGTCATGGTTTCATGCACATGTCACATATGGTCTATAATAAATCAAATACATACACACATACACACATTCCCCTACTATCTTCTATCACATAGCTATAGTGATTTGAGTTTAAATGGTATAATAATGGCTAGGATTTTATTTGCTCTTGGCCAATTGCCTAGTAATGTCCTATGACCCTCTGAACATTGCACATGTTAACGTTGTTGTCATCCACATGTGCTATGTTGAGGTGTGGATGTACTGTATCCCTACAACAGTGTATTCCAATCTGTGATTTGAGATCCCGTATTGATGGTCACTACTGCCACTTGGTTAAATGTTGCTTCCATAACAGCTGTAGTAATATGTCTTCTGAGGGCTGTTTACATCGGATGATGCTATGTATATTGTTGCCTTACTAAGGCATGTGTTCTTATACTGCAGTATATCAACATTCTACACAGTTGCCATGCAACTATCACAGTGACAGGTGCAGTATGGCATGTGTACACCTAACATCTAGAAATGTTATCTGACATACTATTATATTATACTGATTACATGGGCACATACACCTGGGTTCATCCACATGTTGCAATGCTGTTATATAGACAAACAGGATTTGCCCTGGTTGCTGTCTGCTCCCTCTCCTGGCATCTATCCCCTGTGGTACGAATTTATCCTGCTCTTCTTGTGCTTCCAGCACTATTCTGTAAGATGCTAAAGGACCCCCACCATTTATCAGCAACACACCTCACAGCCTATCTGTCCTACAATTCCTCTATCAAGGATACTAAATTTATCCTGTTCTTCTTGTGCTTCCAGCACTATTCTGTAAGATGCTAAAGGACCCCCGCCATTTATCAGTGTCACACCTCACAGCCTATCTGCCCTACAATTTCTCTATCAAGGATACTAAATTTATCCTGCTCTTCTTCTGCTTCCAGCACTATTCTGTAAGACGCTAAAGGACCCCCACCATTTATCAGCGGCACACCTCACAGCCTATCTGTCCTACAATTCCTCTATCAAGGATACTAAATTTATCCTGCTCTTCTTGTGCTTCCAGCACTAGTCTGTAAGATGCTAAAGGACCCCCACCATTTATCAGCGACACACCTCACAGCCTATCTGTCCTACAATTCCTCTATCAAGGATACTAAATTTATCCTGCTCTTCTTGTGCTTCCAGCACTATTCTGTAAGACGCTAAAGGACCCCCACCATTTATCAGCGACACACCTCACAGCCTATCTGTCCTACAATTCCTCTATCAAGGATACTAAATGTATGTGTATTGAATAATTATTGCCTGATTGTCTTTCTACTAGTGTACCACTGCTACAGGTGGTACAATACGTCTTGAGCTAGGGCAGCCAGCAGCCTCCACCCCCTCTTCTTCTAGACATTAATCTGGCTCTCTACCCCATCCTCTATAGATACCTCCTTTTGACTAGCACCCACCTTTCCCTTGTTGTACTCCAACTGACTCCCTCTCTAATCAGCCTGCTATATTAGAACTGTCCACTAGGTGGCACCCTTTACTGAGCCACATCCCCTTCTTTTCCTCTATTACATAGCTACATACCTTATTTCCCCTGTTGTACCTGCATTGATATCCAGTTCCCCCACCTTACCCCTTTACTACTTCTGTCTATGACTAATACCTTTTCTAGGCTCACTTCTCACTAGCCTTTACCACATCTGACTTTTCCAACTTACCTTAACAGATCAGTCCTGCTGATTGTCTTCTACTGATCTAGTCTCTGTTTCACCCCCAGGGGTCCTACTCTTATACTTATTAGCCACACCTCCTCATTTTCCCATAATTCTCTACACAATTCCCATTGGACTTCTACTCAATTATCTCTCATCTCTTACCACTCCCCTCCAATCTCACCACACCCTCCTACCTTCACACACTCTCACCCTATATACTCCATATCCACATACATAAATCCAATAACCTATCCTTCCCAATGTCTAAGCCACCCACACCATTTCATGTCTTACTCTATTTCACTCTTTTACCACTTCCACTTCTTACCTTTGTCTATTTACTCTCCTCCTATGAGCACACACTCCATCCTCACATTCATTACCCCATTCAACAAACCAGCTCTCCAGCTGTACCAGTCCTGCTTAACTATGCAAACATAACATGCTCACCCAGCTACCTACTTGCCAAATATCATAGAATACTACACATTAAATATAACACACTATATCTCAGAAGACTGCTAGTTCTATACAGCAGGTTCCCTAACCCAAACTATCTAGGACTACTCCTTTCATTAAAGGATGGGGATATTCACCCTAATCCTGGCCCAACAACAACTCCTATCACTCTACATAACCACAATCAGTCTACTAATTATCCCCTTACTAAACCATCTAACTCTCTCCTACTAGCTCATCTTAATATACGTAGCATTAACAACAAAGTAACCCAACTCCAAGCTCTATTAGAAGTCTACTCCGACATTATCTGCCTAACAGAGACATGGCTAAAACCTGTTATCAAAGACAATGAAATTATCTGACCTGGATATAATATCCTAAGAATTTATCAAATAGCCAAGAAGGGTGGTGGGGTTGCTATTCTATTTAAGTCTGGCTTAAAGATAATCACATACAACTGTAATCTACCTCTAGCTTCCAATGCTGAGATTCTCATATCTAAACTTGAACTTAACAATGCCAAATCGATCTATATTATCTGTATGTACCTACCTCCTGGAAACAACAAAGACACCTTAGAAATGATCCTTTGCTGGCTAGCCCAACACCTACCCCAAGAAACCATAATCCTAGATGATGTAAATATAGATTGGAACTCCTATTGTAGCAGCTTCCCTACCACTCACATTAACCTATATGTTTTTTCTCAAACTATTACCTCCCCTACCAGAATAAATAACACTAACAAGAAAGAAAGCATATTAGACTGGATTCTTACAAACAATCATGCTCACATCTATAATTCTGGAACCCTCCCTGATGATATAAATGACCACTCACTTACCTACATCATCAGACATAAAACCTATGCTCACATCCCACCCTCTATTAGAAATATCAGATCAAAAATAAAATTTAACCCTGATCTATTCCAAATGGAACTAAGAGCATGCAATTGGGTTCCATTAAGACACCTCCCTTTAGATGATGTTGTTAATTACTTCAATTCTACCTTCCTTGCCATTCTTAACCACCACACTCCAACCAGATCAATTAGAATTAAAATCAATTCTGCCCCATTGCTTTCTATTGAAACCAAACACAAAATTCATCTCAGAAATAAATATTGGAACAAATGGACAATGACTAAAAACCCAGTAGACCAACAAACCTTTAGAATGATAAGAAATGACACTAAGAAAGCTATACTATCTGATAAACAGAACTACTACCTACAATTCCAACAACCTAATCATAACAACCCACAAAAATTCTGGGCAAGGATTAACCAGCTACTCCACCCAGGGAAATCTAGTACTCCCAACCCTCAGAATACTGACCGGGAAAATCCCATCCAAACAGCAAATACCTTCAATACCTTCTTTACAGATGCTATCCAGACCCTAGCTAGTCAAATATCACCTAATACATTCACTCTACCTTCCTTTACTTCAACCCCTCCTCCTCCTTTTCAATTCAAATCTGACCCAACCACATTTATTCTAAACCTTTTAAATAAACTGAAACCATGCTCTCCCTCAGCAGACCAACTGCCTTCTGAATACCTACAGTTATCATCTAGAGCTATTGCCTACCCCATTTCCATACTGATCAATAGAACCATCACTGAAAGTCACATCCCTACCTTATGGAAAGTCTCCCACATAATCCCCCTCCATAAAGGTGGACACTCCACTGAGCACTCAAACTACCGCCCCATTGCCTTACTTTCTCCTTTAGCTAAGATCATGGAGAAATGTATCCACAGGCAATTATTCAACCACTTAATTGACAATAACTTACTTTCCAACTGTCAACATGGCTTCAGACCATCACACAGCACTACCACTGCCCTCCTTTCTTTACTGATTGCATTAACAGTAACCGCAACCATAATTATCTTTCTTCTGCTCTATTTATCGACCTGTCTAAAGCATTTGACATGGTAAATCACCAGATTCTCATAAACATACTACAATCTCTATCATTAGACCTTCTTTCCATCAAATGGTTCCAGTCCTACCTTGCTAAACGACAGCAGGCAGTATTATGGCGTAACACTCTATCCACCCACCTACCCATTACCTTAGGTGTTCCTCAGGGGTCAATACTAGGACCTCTCCTCTTCTCCATATTTATTAACGACCTTCATCATGCCATCCTCCAAGCCACATGCATACAGTATGCTGATGACTCCACACTGATATGCTCAGCTATTTCCTTCACGCTTTTACTCAGAAGGTTTTTAACATAGTTGAGCAATGGTTCACACAACGCTGTCTTCTATTGAACCCAAAAAAAAAAAAAAAACTCCTCCTCTTCAATCCTACTCAAAAGTCATCTCCTCTTAATTTATCTGTGACATCTACCAATGGGACTATAATATCCCCTGATCTTACAACAAAATTACTTGGTATCACCATCGACAATAATCTCAACTATGACATCCATATCAACAATGCTATAAAGGCTGCCAACAAAAAACTTGGTACTCTCTATAGGATTAAACCCTTCCTTTCCCCTACAGCTAAAACTACAATAGCTCACACTCATCTAATCTCTACACTCCTCTATACCTCACCCATTTTCACCAATCTATCCAAGAATAACTTCAGTAAATTGGAAGTGTCATACAATAACCTTGCCAGATTTGCCACAGGTAACCCATATAGAACCCACCATTGCATAAACTTAAAGCATCTAGGATGGCTGGAACTACAAAACCTGATTAAATTCCACCAACTAACCATTGCCTATAACATTCTTTATAACCCTTCCAATACTCCAATTGTATCTACCCTCATCACCCCCTATAAATATCTGAGGTCCTTAAGATCAGCAGACAAACTGCTTGTACATACCTCTAAACCTAACAATAGAGCTGGGGATTCTCTCTTCTCTAATGCTGTTGGAAAATCCTGGAATCTTCTTCCCAGTGACCTCTCCTCACTCTCCTCTTTACCACTCTTCAAAAATAGACTTAAACTTTACCTTAAAACACACTGGCTATGCCCTTGTACCAAACCTGACCTGTCATCTATCTTTTCAAACTGGCCTTTCCCTATCCATTACTTCTCACCTACTGTTATACCTTCCTATTACTATTTTTTTATCATCTCTCTCTATATTACATTACTTCTATGCTCTGTGGATACTGGTTTTTAAGTAAATACTTCATCAATACCACTACAAAATTAACTTCTTTTTACTATTGACGTTACCTGTATAATGCATTGAACCTGTGAAATACATGGTTATCATTCTTGCCCACATTGAATATTCTATGCTAACCTGTATGCTGTACTACATATGTTACTGTTGTATAAATATTTTTGTCCTATTTGTTATTGTTATTATAGTTGTATCTCTTTGTTTATGTCTTGGATGGCTTTTCTCCCCGGGCCTCTTCTGAAAATGGACATATATCCAGTTAGACTAGCTCGGTCAACAAATGTAAAATAAATAAATAAAATATAACAGCAAATGATGGTGTGATGTGGAGGAAAGAGGTAATTGGGAACATATTTTCTGGGAGTATTGTGAATTGGTGGACTTTAAGGATTCCCTGCGGGATGCACTGTCAGAGATGCTGGGTGGGAAGATTGGTCTGGCAAGGGAGACGATTTTTCTGAGCTGTGATACAGAATCAGAATTGCCTAGACATGATAAGGCCTTAGTATGTCTAATAATGGTGGCTGCGTAAAAAGCAGTTACTAGAAAATGGAAATCAAAATCTAAACCAACTATACTAGAAGTAGTGAATATAGTAACAGAAATAAAACAACTGGAATTGAGATCTTTAGAAACGGGTAGGAGCAAACTCCATAAGAAAACATGGGGACTGTAGGAACAATAAATACAAGGGAGGAATGAGGTTTAAAAAGAGGCAGGACTTAAATGAACTATGTAATGTCTGACTGAAAAAGACTGGGTAGATTATAAGTGATATATAATGTTTGCAACTGGGAGTATGTCAGTACAGTTTGTGATGTAAAATGCTTGCAACTAGGGTTGTGTTGGTGTGGTGATTGCCTGTGTAGTAAATGATGGTTTAATAAAGATGTTTCTTGTTTAAAAAAAGGCAGGAATTGAATAATTTATGTAATGTTGCTTAGGTTATATGAGATATAGCCATATATGTGAAGTATAATATTTGTTATGTTAATTATAGTTTGATTACTTTTATATAAATGTAAATTGCCTATGTCACAAGTGATAATTCAATAAAGATGTTTGGAAAAAAAAAACATATGACATGTTGGGATGGTGAACGCATTGTATGCACTATTGTGCTGCTATGCACAAGGATTATAGAGGTGTTCCCCAGCAGCACTGTGTGACTGTCAGCATTGGTGTCATTAATTATTTTGTATGAATCGCATCCACCTCAGTAATAATGTGTCCATCTCTGGTGTCAGGGCCCTCACCCACCGAGTTCCACTGATTTAAATATAGGCATATGATATACAACTGATATAATGATGTGCAATTTGTAGTTGTATGACTATGCTAACAGTTTCACTGTGTCACATGTGATTCAGACCAAACATTATATTTGGAGGTGATGTACAGCCAGAAGTCCAGCTGTAGCATAGGTACAGCTGTTGTGTAACTGTACTGCATCACAGATGTACCACTACACCACATCAGTATTACCACTTCACAGTTTGGATGAACACATAAGGATGTACGTCAGGATTTCATGGCAGTATAACATTTTCACTGACAATGTCAGGGGGACAGTGATTATGTGCCATGTGTGCTGAGTGTTGATATGTACTTACAGAGGGTGCTCCAAGTATTACTGTTTGGTATGTGTACAATATCACAGTAATAGCTTCCTTGATCATTGACACTAGAGTTTGTACTGCTCTACTTTCTGTGCACGTGGGCATAGTTGATGCATTGCCATCAATCTCAGATACTGCTGTACCATTCATTATAACACTTCGGTGTTTAATTTAAACATCAATTGCAGATTCTTCAGATAATCTATCCATTGCAATTAAATGTGACAAATGTATAAAATACACTGCTGTGTGTAGGGAATGCACTCATAATAGTGTGTTGTTTATAAATGCAGATATCAGTATGGCAGATACCTATGTCAGCCAAGGATGCTTTATTTAAGTGTATCACATTTGTCACAGTGACTTCCCACACACCTTGTTAGCCATACAGAACTATTCTTTGGAATGCATACTCTTTATGATTAACAGTGCAGACTTCCCCTTAAGGAGTTTTACTAAATGCATATGTGATATGTATTTCTGTGTTGCACTCAGTAAATGCACAGTTCAGTGACAATATTGATGGCAAGGGTTTGATTCTTGCAGGTGTGGGTTGTGGCTTATGTGTCATGCAAACCTCTCAACTAGCCAGAGTTTCCCCAGATTTCAACTCCAGGTTTAACACTTCCCCTCACAACTGCTCCAAAAAGTGACAATTTTTGAGGAAGGGGCAGTGAATTCCCCATATAGCATACCAACATTTATTATAGTTGTACATGTTTGTTCCTGCAGAACAAATATAATAAGTTACACTCAGATATTCTGTCAAATCAATGGTTGTAATATTTTGAAAGTGTCCCTGATCAGGCCTGTTTCTGTCTACATTTGTCCATTAATCTCTTGCTATGTGTCTATAATTGGTTCAGATATATGCTGACATGTTAGTCTTATTCAAACAATTCATTTTGCAGATCTTCACACTATGCACATATTCCCTCCCCTGTTGTAGATACTGCCCTTGCTAAATGTCCTCTCCAGTGAGCATGTCAGTGATGTTAGATCACAACCATTCACCTCCATTGACATGTAATCTTGTGTGACCGTCACATATATACTATCATGTGTGATGATACAATATACTATTATAGGAGGTATAAACAGCAGTATGTATTGTGCTATCTACATATGTATTTAATGTTATGCTACTGACTTGTCTTGGAGGTGTATATACATTGACATATCCTGTTTTGGGGACATTACGATATTTAAAATGCCCTATTCCTCTTTTTTCATTCCTATCCTTCATGTCTGGGCCCATTTTCATCAGTACACTTTCCCTGCCTAGTGTATGTTTCATTGTATTTGCCCTTACTGCCCCCTTTGTTATTTCATTCTGCAAATAAATGTTGTAATGTACATTGCACTCAATACACTTTACTTTAATGTGTTAATAGTGCTGTTATTTGTACAATGATTGAGAATGAGGCTTAAGTAGGAGTAGATAATTAAGAAATATAATCAGTTAAATGTTTTACAGTACTAGATAGACAGGAACATGTAATAATCACCATATGGGAATTTAGTACAGAGCAGCTATTGGCTATTGTTTTGTCAGAGGCATTGCAGTTTGTATTTTCTTCAGGGTCAGAAATTATCCAGGTGTAGAGCAAGAGCAGAGCCAGGTGCATTGCAGATGCTATTTTCACAGGCTTTTAAAGCATTTGCTGTTTTCTGTAAGCTTTAACTCTAATGGGATGGAACTTTGTTTTGTTGAATCGCATTTCACTGAATTTTATTTCACCCCGATCACATAGCCGAAAACTCATTTCAATGAATCTCATTTCACTGAACTGCAGCTAGCATATATGGCACTGTGTAGAGTACTGTAAGGCAAGTAAAAGGTACATGCCCCTTTCCCCACTGTAGTGCGATCTCGGAGTTAGTATATATAGTTGCGGGGGTGTGGGGGACATAGTCCCCCAGTTATTTTGAGTACATATTGTCTTCTGGAGAGAGTTAGTCATTGGTGTTGTAACTATGCATGTCTATTGTTTAAAATGTATTGTTTTGAAGTTTTTGGTAAAATACAATATAAAACAAACAAGGTTGGGGGCTACACCCCCCCACACCCCCCAATGTGGGGGGCTGTATCCCCCACCCCCCTAACTATATATATATATATATATACTAACTCCAGGATTGCACTACAGTCAGGAAAAGGGCATAGACCTTTTACTTACCTTACAGTACTCTACACAGTGTCATATATACTAAGTTCAATTCAGTGAAATGAGATTCAGCGAAATGAGTTTTCAGTAATTTGAGTTTTCAGCGATGTGGTCAGGGTGAAATGAAATTCAGTCAAATGAGATTCAATGAAAAAACTAGACCCATGTATGTGTGTGTGTGTGTGTGTGTGTGTGTGTGTGTGTGTGTGTGTGTGTGTGTGTGTGTGTGTGTGTGTGTGTATGTATATATATATATATATATATATAAATATATATGTGTGCATATATATATATATATATATATATATATATATATATGTATATATGTACGTGTGTGTGTGTGTGTGTGTGTGTGTGTGTGTGTGTGTGTGTGTGTGTGTGTGTGTGTGTGTGTGTGTGTGTGTGTGTGTGTGTGTGTGTGCGTGCATTTATACATAGATAGATGCAGTGGTGCAGCGGTAGCATTGTCGCCTCACAGCAAGAAGTTCTCCGGTTCAATTCTCGGCTGGGGCCTTCTGTGTGGAGTCTGCATGGCCTCCCTGCATTCATGTGGGTTTTCTCTGGGTGCTCCAGTTTCCTCCCACATTACTAAGACATACATCTGGAGCCTTTCTTCCTGGGCCTCTGCTGAAAATTGGCTTTGTTCTAAGTTGGACTTTCCCGGTTAACAAATGTTAAATAGATATGAAGAAAAGTCTGATTTTGCAATCCTGAGTCTGCAGCCAAACATTTAACTGGTCAACTTTTGTTTTATGAAGTCCTGCCTCTCCTATGACTTACTATAGAAACATAGCAGGTAAGGCAATCAAAGCACAAATCGGAGGATAATGAGTTGAACCAGTAATTCTTGCTAAAAGGGGAGTATTTGGATTACCCTAGAATGTTTGGAAAGATTATTGAATGAGAAAATATGACAGCAGCATTGTGAGGACTGACCCCTTTAAGCCAGTAAGTCTCAGCTCATAGGTGAGTGATGAAAGATTATCCTAGACGTATGTAATTCTAGGATCTTTCAAGATGGTAGAAGTCATTGGCAAGTACAGAGGAGTCTGGATCACATGTATCTGGAGTTCATTGTTAATGACAGAATGTCCATGGCTGGGGCAATTGTCTTGAGATACAGGAGTCTGAGAGACGTCTGCATTTGCTAGTAGAAATTTTTCTGTGTCAGACCAGAGGGGGTTTAGTAAAAATGTTTCTAATGTGCTAAGGGATGTCTTCATGTGAGAGAGAGATTTTAAAACTGTTGTTGGAGCAACTAATAATTGTTTTCCTTTGGCTGTGGTAAATATTTCTGGGGAAAGTGACTGTTTAACACAAAAGGGTTGTTATTTCTAAAAGGTCTGTGATTCATAAAACACTGTCAGCTCTTAAATGAATCTCTGAGTATATATTTTAATTATTGTTGCAACAGTGAAATATGGGCTAAACTTTTTACTTTGTGCAAATTCATCACTCTATAATTATTTAATATTTTGATAGCTTTGCTGGGAATGGTACAGCCAACATTATTTTTTACAAATAAATGTTTCATTATTTGGTTGTGGATATTTGCCAAAAATTTCACAATCTATAGTTTTGGAGTCTTGAGTCAACATTTAACTGGTCTATAATTTATTGTGCACTCTGCTGATATACGTCACAGAGATGACTCGGAGTAAACCCTGACGCTTTTATAACTGCTACTTTCTTCTCATCTCCATATTGTTAAGACCTCAGAGTTGGCTCTACTGGGGGAGGTGGTTGCTGGACAAAGAATTCCACAATACTGAGGAAATAAAATTTCAAATCTTTGGGGAAACAGGTAAAAATAATTGTTAAAAGAGGGCCAGGTTTCACAGTCCTGATCAACATTTATCACAGACACACACATATGTATGTATGTATATATGGATTTACTTACCTTTGTTGATCGGTACTAATGTCAATGTGCATAATGTCAACACCACATGACTGACATTATGTACAATGACACAACAGTACACATGCGCCGAGCATCAATCTCGGTGCATGCAAATCATTTAAAATAAAAGTTAACCAAGGGCAAACAGGAGAAGAGTTTTCAGATGCCAGTTAACTTATCACAACCTACATGATGTAGAAATTGTAGAGAGTTACAGGACAGATAGAGACACACTACAGGAACTCTACAACTTCTGTTGTCTTCAACTCAGAGCCAGTGCAAAGCGAGGTGAACCCATCCCATTGGAGACAAAGGTATGTGTAGCACTTAGAGTCTCAGCTACAGGTTCCTTTCAGAGATCAACAGAGGGCATCCTGTGGGTGTCACAGGCATCAGCATCCATAATCCTCCATTAATTCTTAAATGCTATGCTCCAACATGCCAGTGACCACATATATTTTCCCCATACTCCTGAGGATAGGGCCAAAAATATGCAGGGGTTCTACCCTATGGAACACTACTCTGAAGTACTTGGTGCCATAGATTGCAGACATATAGAAATTAAGGCACCACCTGGGGAACAAAGAAGGCTCTACATTAATAGAGAGGTTTCCACTCTATTAACTACCAAGTCGTGTGTAATGCCAAGGGAATTATCTTGAATGTGTGTTCTGGCAACCCTGGCAGTTACCATGGCTCACATATCTGGCACACTTCCCAACTGTATCAGATGTTCACTAGAGGGATATCCCACAGGGTCATTTACTGGGGGATGCAAGTTATGCATTGGAACCATGGCTGATGACACCCATCAGAAATGCACACACACCCACTGAAAAATGCCATAATGTCACATGCTCAATCCAGAAATATTATAGAGTGTGTTTTTGGGCTGTTGTAGTCACAGTTCTGGTGGAGCCCTGCAGTACAATCCATGTACATGTACTGAAATATTCACAGTATGTGCCATGCTAGCTACACAACATCATCCTGAGAAAACCGTTTCATCGGGATCAGCAAGGGGAAGGAGCACACGTCCCACCACCAATGCCTAAGTCACCACAACCACACACAGATGTGGAGTCAGAGGAGAAACCAACAGCTGCTGGGGGTGTAGACAGACATAGGTGTGCTCAATATGCCCTTGCATTAGCTAAGAGACAATGCATAGCACATTCACTCACAACCTAGGGGCCTAAAACCTTTCTCCTACACACATACATATAGTAATATTGATGCCACACAACTCTCACAGCCTTTACCTACCCCTGTTTACTGCTTGTATTAGAGTCAGCCTTGAACTAAAACTGCTGCAACTGATGGATTTATAGGGTAAGTGCTGAACCTGGAGTATATTGTGTAATAAATTGAATGCTTGGCATATCCTTGCATTTTGTTACTTGATAGTGTAAGTAAATAAAAGGTGGGAGATTCATACAGAAATTACCTTAACATGTGACAGCAGAGACGTACTTAACTTATATGTGTCCATTATTAAGTAGTAGGCCTCAGGCATCAAAGATTCACACAGCCATACTTCTCAACAGTAGTGACGGTTACTGCATGCCTTCAGTTTAGCACCATACATTTATACTGGAAAACCATTAAAGAGAGAAGTTAGAAAGTAATGATAGACATTTCAGTTTTAGACTTCACAAACTTCACAAGATTATTCACAATAAAGTTGGAAAATGTTGATGCTATTAACTGTCTAACTTTCTAAGGCCAATATGTCAAAGGTACAGTTACCAGTTCAGCATCACAAATGCAAGTATAATAAGCACTAAAACAGCTATGCTCCCTGAGCATCGGATACAAGCTTATGTATCCCTGAATCCAAAAGATACTAAACAGATACAGCATAGTTATCATCACTTGCACATGGTGTTGTGGGGGTTCAGGAAGCCAGGGCTGATACAAAAGGTTGGTGAGTGTGTGTGTGTGTGTGTGTGTGTGTGTGTGTGTGTGTGTGTGTGTGTGTGTGTGTGTGTGTGTGTGTGTGTGTGTGTGTGGTGTGTGTGTACGAAAGAGAAGCAGGCAGACATTTGGATAAACAAGCAAATGGCCAGTGGGACAAAATGAGTTTTAAGCTGCATGGCTGAACCATGTAACTGTTATGTGTGTGTCTGTAGGAGTCCTCCAGGTAAAATTGGTGTGTGAGTGTCTGCATGAACACAGCCAAGCTCTGTGCTAGCTCTACGTCTTGGTATGTTGGACATGTGTGAGTCATGCATGGTAGTCGTCAACCTCGAGAACTGACTCTGCCAAGAGTTGCACTGGCACGTCCATGACCACTGTCAAATACACTGCTGCTACCTGAGCAAGACTGATGTCTGCTGGATGAGCACCCCTCATGTGGATACCCAGGACCATGATCCACTGGCCTGCCATGTCTGGGTGTGGACAGCTCACCCATAGACAGAGCAGTGGAAGTACTGCCACTATGGGAACATGATCAGGCATGGCCACATTGGCTAACAGAAGATGATGTGACTGACCTACAACCACAAAGATGCCACCCCCCCAGCACATGTTCCATCACAAACACCACTCTTTCCAACAGGTCATTCATCTGATCCATTGAATCAGCAACATGGTGGAGGCAGTCATGCATGTCAGCCTGTGCCACATCTAGAACCCTAAGCATTTCTCTGGAGAACCTATGGGAATGTGCCTGTGTCTCCATGATGGCACTAAACATATATTGAGTGGCATGGGAAGAGCACCTGGATCAGATGGAGGTTAGACAACAGGCCTCCTGCTGACCACCCCTAACAGCTCTCCTGTGTGACACCTCACCCACCTTTTGGATATAGAAAGAGTGAACAGGCACTGAGCTGCAGTAACCACACTTCCCTGATCAATTGTCTCACTCTCCACCTGTCCAATATCTGTGGGGTCACTGTAATGGGTAGGCGTAGGCCTACTGGCTATGTCTGCTGGAATTATATGGGATGGCTGTATGTCAACCTTAGTGTCAGATTCAACTTCTGCACCCCCTGACTGTGCCTCTGTTTGCAGACCATCATCATCAGAGTCTGCTGATATTCTGACATCAGGTGGTAGAAGATCAGGATCATCTGTGATAATAAGCAAAAAAACACAGGAAAGTTTAATACCTAAACTACTATACTCCAATATATGCTAACAAAGTAACAGTGCTGCTACTATTAGACAGCATAGCAATACACACAACAGTCTTGACTTTAACATCACACGCTAAAATATTTATTTGAATTGCTCATCAGTACTGACATAAAAATGTTTGGCTTACCATCTGCAGATAAAGGTATCCTTTGCATGACAAATGGTCCTGGAAGAAGTTAAGAAAAAATGTACAGACAACATCATCACAATTAACAGTAACACAGTGAGTAATACTTTTCCCCCTTTATATCTTAATTAATGATACTTTCAACAAGAACTTGGATGACAACTCCAACCTAAACTGATCATATACAGCAGCATTCAACAACTGAGATACAAAAGCCTACCTGGAAGCTCTTCCTGGGACATGCTTGCTGTCCCTGAGACAGTAGCACTAATGTCAAGGATATGCTGTCCTGCACTTTCCTGGGAGCTGTCTGGATCCATGACAGTGGACAGGATCTCTTCATTTGGTGTTAGTGGTGTCTTTGTAGCAGACCCCCCCCAGTACCCATCCAATCATGGCCCACTGCAGCTGCTCTTCTCCATGCAGAAGAGGTCATGTCAGTGACCCCATGAAGCACCTGCTCATAAGTCCTGCTGTGGCCACCCATGGCATTAACATCTTTGACAATCTGCAGCCATATATGACATATCTCCCCATCTCCTGTCAAGCAGGAAGGCACCATGTTGCTTAAAAGCATCACAGATAACCTGATTTTCAGTGTCAGTGGAGGGTAGTCTTCCGGGATTGAGATGCCTGGTTGCCATAGTCCTAGGTGTCTTAAAAGACAACAGAAGGATAATACACGTAAGTATCACATAACTGCAAAATAACTGTTCCCAGATAAAACAGAAAAGGTAGCATTTTAGTATTACCCACTGGAGAAACATAAAACAGTCTAGAGATCTGAAATATGAACAACAGGCTGGATGCAAAAAAGGAGAATAACAATAACAACATATCTTTGTTTGTGCCATAACAGAAATGCAGCCTTGGTCCCCCACAAAAGAATAGGCAGATGCCACATTTTGCTAACAAACCATCTTTGAAATGCTAAAAGTGCTATCAAATGAACTGTCACTGAAACATGACTACAAATTTAAAACAGAACTTTCCATTATACGGTATTGCCAGTCATGTATACCTGTGAAATGCCTTGACAAACATGCCCATGGCGTCAGTACACTTCCAACTAATGCATAAATATAAAAGTGTAAAAGCATTTCCTTCAGATTTTTCTTAATTTCATTCCAGCATATGCAGTATGTAGCTGATAAAATGTAAGCATACCTTATCAAGTTCAGTAATTGTGCAGATATTTCCCAAAGTAATAGCCTCTCTTTTCTGCGTTCTCCACATAAACAAGTCTCCTTACCTTCAGTTTTCCTAGCTACACGATCACATTTTTATTTTGTAAATTCAAGGTTGTTAGCACAGTGAAGATGCAAATCAAGTGTGAACTCATTAGAATTGTTGAATCCCAAATATCTGGCTCTGTAGAACAGATGTAAACATAGCGCAGGCACTCCCTCAGTGTTTGTTTTTAATGCATTGCAACTGCAAATTATTACTTATTGGAAGAAGGAAAACACAACAACAATGCAGGCTGCCCTATATCCAGTGGGTGTGTCTGGTTAGATTTACAAAGTATTGGATGTAAGGTTGGAAACATAAGTAAGCACACAATTCACAGGTTCTGTTCATTAACATCCAGCCTCCTTCCTTTATTTGTTGGCAACTGCATATGATATTATTGCCATTTAATATCCTCACACATTTTAAAGCCAATGATATGCAATGGCTTACAGACTGCATGTCTCAGATTACTAGTCAGATAAGAGAAGAATGACCAACAATACAGAGAGGTAAGACAAAGCTGTTTATTTGCAAGCAATAGTCATAACTGCTTGTATAATAATTTAGTGCACTACATCCAAAAATAATAAATGTATAAATAACAGTTGTATGGAATCATATTACAGTAGACGATGTTGCAGTTGGTTGTATGCAGAATAATTTCAGTTCCTATTTGCAAAGCTGTTTGTGTGGCAAAGAGGGATAAGGCACCCTTCCTGTGTTCTGAAAGTTCATTGGCGTGAGAGTTCAAATCCAGACCTATGTAGAAATATCTCATCTGAACCGACATTTTGTAGTGTGTATGTCATAGATGCTTTTCCTCATTTCAACTACTTGTCCCTTTTTGGGGGGGCAGTGTTTGTGTGATGCGCTGCTTTGTGCAATCTCAGGAAACAAAGGAAAATGAATGTCATGTCTGACTGTGCTTATCTCGAAGTGTGAAAGTGCGCAAACTGGACAACTGGCCCACTCAGGAAGCAGACAGAGCACCTGCAGATAGGGCTCAGCCAGCCAATAACTGAAACCAGATACATTCAATTAATTTTGTTGGGCACTGCACAAAACCACTAACCAGTATTGCTCAGCTGTTAACACAGAGACCTTAAGAATGATTAGTAAATTAGGGAATGTCATGCAACTAGTACTGTGGCAGCAGGTGTAAGTGTAGGGCTGGAGTACAGATGGTCCTCGGCACTAGAACAGGGTGTGAAACCTTTTGTGTTACTGTTGTGTCAGTGCAGTTTACAGTAATGAACTGAAAAATAGAAAAGTATTATTTAAACATTCTTGTGGCAACAGGTGTAAGTGTAGCACAGTCGTACACATGGTCCTGGGTTCTAATACAGGATATTCCATACACTTTCACTGTTGCTCCACTTCCCATTATATTCACTCTCACCTATGATATTTTAGATAGTGGAGCTGATATGAATCATATGTATGAGGAATGAGACACCATTATTGTGTTTTCAGATGTATGACTGAGGGTATACTGTGTACTATAGTTCTGTAAGTTTAATTCTATCTGGATTTGTATGGCCTTCACAATTTTGTAAGACACGTGGACAACAAGATCTACATCCAATAGCCTTGTCAGGTCACACACATACATGTGTAATAGCTCATACTGTCAGCTGTATTTATGCATGATTCCTGACTATGTCTGAGAAGCACTTCTTCTGTTGCAAAGACTGTTAAAGAAATGGATAGCTATGGTTCTTTCTTACCCCTCTCCTGCCCATTCCTGTACTGTTTTCCCTTTGTTCTTCCCATGATTGATCCCCATTTCACCACTTTCTTATCTTCTCCATTTTAACACTGTTAATCTGATCAAAAAATAGAATCACACACAACACAGAAATATCAGAAAACGCAGTTGATCCCTTCTCTATTTGGGCCCTGTGTTTGCTTGGAGATGTGCATCATGCACTAATGTGCAGTGACGGTGAGAGGTGACACAATGCTGCAATTGCCTCAGTGCAATGCTGCTTAACCCCGCTGTACTATGTCAACACATAGCAACACATGTACTATAAAGAATTCATGTCATTGCATTATCAATCTTTATGGAAAAGTCTTTAAAAGTACTGGCTACACCTGGATATGAACTCAGTATCCTCTGGGCTCAAAAAGGAATGTGTCAATGCACTTACACCTGGTGTGACAGAGTCAGTTAAGCAGCAGGTGTATTCTATAGATTCAATTCTAACTCTTAGACTTTTTGCAATGTAGCTCACATTTATGCACTGCTTAACTACACACAAACATGGAAAGTATTGAAAATTTGTATCTCGCATGTGCAAACACTTTGTCAACCATTATGCAAACACACTACTCACTATGCTATGGAAAAGTAATTATTATTATTATGTATTACTGCTGTTTACTGTCTATTTCCTGTCTATGACATGACATTACATGTGGAAAAATAACAAACTGAAGGCCTGATCTAACAATATGTCACATATTTAAAATACAGCCATCCCCCAAGCACTGCAACTCTGGTGTCTCAGTACTTTTTCCACACATATATCAGCTACACTACAGAAAGTAATATCAAATATTGTGTGATGTACTATGCATATCAATATGGTAATATGCAGAACTAGAACTATTGACCCATAAGCCTAAAAAGACTTCTTTGCAAGGCTAGGGAAGGAATCAGCATGGACCTTATCCAGAGAGATATGGGTTAACCCAATTAACAATTAACCCAACCTATTTTGGTTTTGTCAAGGGTAGGTCTTGCTTAGTCATAGTGGACTTCTTTGATACCCGAAAGATCTAGATGAGGGATAACAGGACATACTGCCTATGATAAGTTATCCAAGACCTTTGGCACTGTCTCCCACTCAGGTATCATATAGAATATCTCCCATCTGTGAGTTAACTCATACATTACTAGATGGATAGCCAACTGGTTCACAGACAGAACAAACACTGTCAAAGTAAGGGATGGCACCTCCACCACTACACCACTTGGGCCCTTAACTGATTGGAAACTATTACTCTGAAGTTCATGCCTAGGTAGATGCCTGTGGCTTATAAAATTTGCAGATGACTATCAACTGGATGTGGTCATATACAGTCCCCCAGCAGTGTTACATTAGAGAAGGGGCTTACAAAGACAAATGACTGGTGCCAAAATCACGGACTGAACCTTAAGGCAAAAAGATGCCTCACTGACCCCTTTGAAAATTAAGTATTCCTACTAATTATGCTATACATAGCATCCCTCTAGCTCAAACATAGTGTTGTGAGAGTTGGAAACCCATGTTGATAGCAATCTACACTTTCATAGTTTCATAGTAGTGTACTAGGCTATCTGCCCGGGGGCATTTATAAGCCTAGCCAACAGTGATGTGGCTTACGCCACCCCATACTATATAGTTGCGCCTCTCTAGTAGTGACACATGTGGGACCCCATTATTTAGTAAACTATACCTCTGTCTAGTAGTGACACTGAGGTGACTCCTGGGGTAAACTTACGATCTCCCATCCATGCATTGAGATTTTTCTTGAACAGTGCCAATGAAGGGCTCTGTCTCACATGAACTGGGATTTTGTTCCAGAGTATGGGTAACCTCTGTGTTATGAATCTATCCCTCCAGCATGTCCTATTCATATTTGTGCAGAGGTTGAAATCTTTAGCTCGCGTGGTTCTGGTGGATTTGGATTTTTTGAGATGGAGCATGTCCATCAATTCCTGGTTGGACATGGCCCTATATGTTAGGCACAAATCACCTCTGAGCAGGCGGTATGCTACTGAATAGAGCTGGAGTTTCTTTAATCTAGCTGGATAAGGCACATGTTTGAGACCTATGATCCTCTTGGTGAGGTACTTCTGGGGTCTTTCCAGTTGTTGCATGTGCCGGGTGAGATACATCCCAAATGGAGCATTATATTCAATCATGGGCCTGACAAGGGAGGAATATAGAGGTACAATGACCTCCTTTGATCTGGATGAGAATCCCTTCATGATGAGATGGGCAAGGTAGAATGTCTTTCTGACCACTTTGGCAACATGGTTGTCAAAGGAGAGGTCACTATCGACTTGAGTCCCCAGGTCTCTGATTACTTCTTCCGTATTCAGTGGGTTATTGTCTACGTGATAATTTGTGGGTACTTTGTTTTTCCCAAAGGGGATGACTATACATTTTTGGCGTTAAGTTTGAGACCATGATTCCGCACCAGTTGTCCGTTTCAGTGAGACCTTTCTGTAGGATGTGTGTGTCAGCAGGTGAATCAACTATGGCACCCAGTTTGCAGTCATCTGCAAACTTTGTCAGCCATAATCCTCCCATATTTGCTTTCACATCTGAGAAGTAAATGCCGAATAAGAGTGGACCCAAGACTGAGCCCTGTGGGACACCACTCGTGACTGGTTTTGAGTCTGACATGGCTCCAGCAATTTTAACCTTATGGGTTCTGTTTTTTAGCCAGTTTGCTACCCATCTTGTGACATATGGATTTACATTTAGGCTGCTGAGCTTGTCAATGATGCCAGAGTGTGGTATCATGTCAAAGGCCTTAGCCAAGTCCAAGTAGGCAGTGTGGACAGACTTGCCCTCGTCGATAGCACTAGTGACTGTCTCGAAGAAGTCAACCAGGTTTAAGAGGCAGGATCTGCCTTTTACAAAACCGAACTGGGTGGGATCAAGGGTCTGCAGATCCCCAATGTCGCCATTTATGAGTTTCATGATGATTCTTTCCATAGCCTTACAGACCAGGCTGGTCAAACTTATGGGGCGGTAGTTACCAGGGTCAGTAGAATTTCCCCCTTTGTGGAGTGGGACCACTGTTGCTGTGCGCCAGTGTTCAGGTACATATCCTGTAGTGAGGCTAAGATTGAATAGCGTTCTTAGGGGCGGGTTTAGTTCATCTTGAAGTTCACGTAACACGCAACCGGGGATACCATCGGGTCCCATAGATGCTGTGTTGTTTGCCTTGTTGAGTGCTGATTTCACCTGTATGTCTGTGATGACAGGTAGGTTACATTCAGCAGGGATAATTACTTCATCTTTAGGGGGTGAGGGAGGGGAGAAATTTGCACTGAACCTATCTGCCAGAATATTGGCAATGTCGGTAGGGTCAGTGAATTTTTTGTCATTGTGTACTAACTCAGAGCATATCTGAGAATTTCCTCCCAAGGTTCTGACATAATTGAAGAAGGCCTTGTGATTGTCTTTGGTATCCTTGGCAATCTTTTTCTCAAAGTTTGCTTTAGATGTTTTTATGAGAGAACGTAGTTTTTTACTTGTGCTGATCAGGGAAGCCTTTCCCTTGTGGGATTTGGCTTTGTCCTGCAGTAGCTTCCTTCTTTTGTTGTACAGTTTGTTTATAGCCGGGTTCCACCAAACCGGGCGTTTTCCCTTGGTGGAGAGGGTCTTGGTTTTAGTTGGGATTGCTTGATCCATGCATTCTTGGAGATGTCCGTAGAAGGCTTTTGTGAGGGATTCAGCATTTTGGGATGTGGTTTCCATTAACCCAGTAGGCTTAAAGGATATCATTTCTGACTTTAGGAGCGCAAAGTCAGCTTTTGAAAAGTTTTTCACTGTAGTCTTTTGTTCTGGGGGTAGGGGTGGGATATGTACATCCAACGTGATCAGTTTATGATCAGATCTTACTAGTGAGGGGTTTATATCCGGTGCGGAGCATTTGGACCCCATGTTTGTGATAATCAGGTCAAGTATATTATCTCTCCTCGTAGGAGAAGTGACCAGTTGCTCCATAGCATTTGAGTTTATGAATTCCAGGAATCTTTGGGCTAGGGTGTTAGGGCTAGAACAGTGGGCCCAGTCTATGTTGGGGTAGTTGAAGTCACCCAATATGATGGTGTTTGGTGTGACATTCATATCCTCCAGTGTTTTCAGGAATGCTTGATGGGATTCCTGGGATTGGGAGGGTGTTCTATAACATGCGACCAGTTGTATGGCAGTTTTGCCTATGGTGAGTAAAACTTGTATGGTTTCTGATGCTTCATGGGTAGCCACCAATCGAGAGGTGTAGGTGTCCTTTATGAAAATGGACACTCCTCCTCCCTTTGTGGTTCGGCCTGAAACTTGAGGCCGAAACGCATGATATGAGGTATAGCCTGGTAGCGCTGGAGTGCTCTTAGGAGCCTTGAACCAGGTTTCAGTTACTGCACAGACATCGATGTTCTCCATACTGAGAAGTGCTTCGAGTGCCTGCATCTTGAGATTTAGACTTCTGGCGTTGAGCAGCATTACCCTTAATTTTTTTCCATTTTTGTTTTTTATGGAGGTTGATTTGTCCTTTGAGCATTGCCTAAAAAAGGCACTATGGGGGTGGCAAGAGCCTTGGCCAGTATCCGGAAGCCCAGTGGTGACAGGTGCAAGCCATCCCTTATGAAGCAACGTGGCTTGTCCAGCATGTCATCCCAGGCTGACAGACATTGGATCCCCCTAGAATGACACCAGTGATTAAGCCAATTGTTAAAACTGATCATTTTGTCTTTGTACTGTGGCATCATTCTTGGTGAGGGCAGGATGCTGCTCAGGGTCAGGGTCATACCAGTCTGGGCTACATAATCGGAGAGCTCCTCAATGTCTCTTTTCATGTAGTCCAGGGAGGTACGTCTTAGGTCATTCACACCCGCATGGACAATGACTGAATCATACTTGTACTTGCTTTGGAGTGACCTGAGTGCGTGTGTAATGTGGCGGATCCTAGCTCCCGATAGGCAGCTCATCGTTACCCTCTCCTTATTCAGCCTGGTAAGTGGAACGTCGGTGTGTCTGACTATAGAGTCACCTATTACTAATGTCTCTGGCATAGTGTTTTGCCTTAGGGGCTGTGATTGTGTGACACACCTGTTGCTTGAGGTATGTGTTGTAGGTGTTGCTTTGTGGGGTGTATTTCTGGGTGTCTGCTTTGGAGGCCTCTGTTGTTTTGGTAAGTTTTTTATAAGAGCCTCCGAGTATGTCTTTGAGTTCTTATGTGTTTGGTTTGCAGTAGTGGTGGTTTTATGTGTGACTGGTTTTGCTTTGGGTGTGGGTACCATCTCCTCCTGTCTGGTCTTGCCAGTCCTGAGTTGAGAGAGTTCAGCCTCCAGTCTGGCTATATAGTTGCATCTCTCACAAGTATATGTGTTAGTAGGAAGGAGGAGAGGGTTGTCTGTGTACATGAGACAATTGTAACATTGTCTTAAGATTCCCAGATTAACCAGCTGAACAAGAGAGGATGCTAGTGGTCCACCACTCGACATACTAGAATATTATAAGGAGTGTTGTGCCTTTAAGGGAAGTGGGTATTCACAGGGGGTAGTGGATGCCTGTAGTGCTTACTTTAGGGTAAGAGTGCTTGTTTTATTATGAGTGCTTGCTAAGGATAGAAGTTCCGAAAACAAGTGCTAATATATACAGCTAAATAGACCGAGTAGAGCTTCTAAGGGAAAAATTGAAGAGCAGACTTGGCGGAGCCACATTCTACATTGCACACTTCATAAATTAGGCCATCACATCCAAGACCAGGGAGGTCATAGCTCTGGTGTACTCTACCCTTATCAGATCAGTAATTGAGTACAATGCTCCATTCTGTCTGTACCTCACCAGGCACCTGCAGCAACTGGAGAAAACACAGAGGTTTGCAATAGGGAAAATTCAGTGCCTCCAAAACATGATATACATGGAAAGAGTGAAAGACCTGTCACTGTAGTCAGTATCATGCAGGCTGCTGCGAAGTGAACTATGCCTGGCCTATAGAGCAGTCTCAGACCCTGCCCTACTGGAAATGCTGGACATCTACAAATTAAATGGGATAAGAATAACTTGATCCAGGGATCTCAACCTAGCCTGTGACATAAACAGAACATGCTGGGGAGACATATATATCTCCCAGTGATTATCACTCCTCTATAATAGGCTCCCACTGCATATGAAGCAGTGCTCCTCAATGACCCATTTCAAGTGCAACCTTGACAACTGAATGGGCGATTGTAAATTTACCTCTGGGGTGGCACCTATGTGCCTCATGGACAGGGCCAGTCAGTGCTGATCACAAAATTACTATGCTAACAATGACCAGCTAACTATGCTCAATAAGAGTACTTCTGTGTTTACATGGCTAGGCTTGTAAATGCACTAAGGCCATTAGGCTAGTAACCTCCTATGAAACTACGAAGCTATGAACCTATTCAGGCCTCCCATCATCTTATCTCCAACAGGTCCTGCTGATGTTATCTACTATAAGTTGACCTGTAGTCATGTAAAAGTCAGATTTATGCCATGGTGCTTGCGTAAAGTACTGAGTTCTGTAATCTGTGTACTTTGATAGGTAGGGGTTCTATTCTCAGGGTCTATATTATCAGGTCAAAGTCTGAAAACTTCGAATCTCATATGATTGCCTCCATATGAGCAAAGTTTTCAAACAATGAACTTAAAATATAAACAAACTAAAAACAAAAAAAAACCTACCTGAATGCCCTATGCAGGGAGGGAAGCACCCCTGCACTCCCTACACCCCCCACTACTTAAATATACCAACTCCGAGATCGCACTACAGTGAAGTGAAGGGAAATATTCCCTATGGCAATTTCCTTTGAAACGTTCGATGTTGATCATATGAGATTCAAAGTTTTCAAACTTTGAACTTATACTATAAACCCTATTCTCATTGCAGTCAAATATGTACATGTGTGTTTGTGCTTTTTCTTGACATTACAGAGATCCCTTTACACCAGCATGTGGGACATTGTTATTACCATATACTCCTCAACAGACACTGCTGAAGTAAATAAACAAATATAAATAAACAAAGTTATATTCACATACTGTCAGATAAAACACACATGCACACACACACACACACACACACACACACACACACACACACACACACACACACACACATATATATATATATATATATATATATATATATAGCCCTATAGCATCTCGTTTTGGGGACAATTCTGGAAAAGTATTTATTAGAAAAGGGGATGAAAGATTAATTAAAAATGTTTTATTGTATAAAGAAACTGAATTTATATTGAAGTTTGATACACTAACACCAAGAGGTTTGAATAGAGAAGTTAACTGGAGAAGTTTGCTTTAAAATTTTAAAATGTTTATTTAATTGATTGATTAATTAATCAAATGACTGTTGGTGGTGTATAAATAGGGGAATGTGTTTTTTGTAATTTTGTACTTTTTGAAGGCTGTAGTGGCCAAGGCACTAAGACAAGACAAGTAATAAATTTTATTGTGGAACTGAATCTGTTGTCATTTTTGGATTATTTTGCTGGATTTTCTGTTGGTTGGGATAGAAGTGTGTTTTTTACCGAGACGGTGGAGGCAATGTTATACAATGGGAAATTAACTGACATTCTCAAAGCAGTGGCATTAGGCTGATTTTTAATGTTTTTTAAAGTATTTTATGAAGTCTAATTGTGACAATATGCATCTGATGTCCTGAGGTATTCTCTTCCAATATTTAGGTCTACGTTTTGAGCATGACCTTTCAGTGGATACCAAAGTATAGGGTGACCTAATGGGAAGACTGGCATCAGTTTTTCTGAGGGAGTAGGAGCTGCTCATGAATTGGAGCCACTGTCTAAGTGGAGGACTGTAACCTTCATACAATAGTTTAATGGTTACCATATTAAGTAGGAAGGAGGCTTTGTCTAATAATAGGAGCCAGATTTGTTGAGGATAATACATGTGGGGAGCTTAGGTGAATAAATTCTAATATCTTATTTCCAGTCTTCTGGAGAACTGTGTGTTCTAAGGGGAGTGTAATAGTATAAGAGGTAGGAAATATTTCAGCCCAGGGAGTAACACATTAATGTTAATGGCAACGACATGCCTAACTTATTTTGTCAGCAAGTTGGAGATTTTCTAGTCTATGAGAACTGTGTGATTAGATTTTGTGATTGAGTATGTACATGAAGGAGAAAGGAAAGTGATTGGTCTAATAGGTAGCCAAAGTACTTGTGTAACGGTCATAAATGTGAAGTAGCTTACTATGATGAGGTGCCTGCTGGTTAGAAATATCATGTACATTGATTTTTTTTTGTATTTAAGGTTATCTTATTAGAGCACATCCAGTTTCAGGGTTAATTTCAGTTTGACAAAGTGATGCCCTAGAAGTGAAAGTATCACCTGTGATGGATGATATTTAGATCTGTTATATCCCACTGGAGATTGTTAATGAATGATAACAACAGGAGTAGTGCAAGAACTGATCACTGAGGAATACTAGCAGAAGAAGGCAAAGACTTGATATCACTAGTGTCAAAATACATTGAGACGGAACTCTATGATCAAAAAAATAAAATGTTCCTTTGAGTTCTATGAACATTGCTCCAGTGACCTTGTTCAATGTTGTTAAATAGTGTTGGTAAGCAGGTGTAATGCCATAACCATATTGCTTGCCAGTAAGAATGTCATACTGGGAAATGTAGTACAGAATTTGAATGTATAATATCTTTTCAAAGAGTTTAGCTAAAGGATCTGTGTTGGCTATTGCCTATAATCATGTGCTGTTTTTGTGGTAACCGGTTTTGCCAATATTGTTATGATTAATTTTTTGAATAGGCAGAAACCATCCTGTTGCAAAGAGAGGGGTTAAGTATATGAGTTAGTGGTCCTTGCCAAATGCTGCCTTCCTAACTGAAGTAGTAGATGGTGAATATTTTAAAAGTGTGATGTTAAATTAGAAGGGACGTCTATGGTATCTATACAGTGATTCCATAGTTGTGATCATAGTAATCTGGTAGAATGATAACAGGATGTGCTGCACTGGGCATCTTATATTATGTTTTATACCCTATCTGGCTTGAAAGGAAGTGGTGTAAGGAATATTTTTGACATTAAACATACTGGTGACAAATAATTGTTTAACTGTGCTCCAAATTTGTTTTAGGCTGTGCATTTCTGATTTTTCTACAGTAGTTGGTTTTAACTGAATTAGTACATAAAAATATGTGGATTTTCTTAGAGTAAGGAAGTTTTGGTGATTTGATTGTTTGGTTCTATCTATCTATCTATCTATCTATCTATCTATCTATCTATCTATCTATCTATCGACCTATCTATCTATCTATATATCTATCTATTTATCAAACTACTTATGTATCTATTTTTCTGTCTATAGACAGAAGATAGCTACAGATATAGATAGAGAGATACAAAAAAAATCAGTCTTGAATCTGCTAAGCTATAGATGGATAGTTGATGTGAAAAATTGTATGTGATCTTCCTTTTTAATTTCTCCAAATCTTTTGGGTTTCTAATACCATGATGGGAATGGACGCCATTCCTAAGTCAAAGTACAATTAAAGTTAATGAAATTAGTATTGTTTCACTCTTTGATGTCAGCCAAAAGTGCTCTTCCCAGCACCCAGAACTTGCCCAGTAATGACTCCTTCTGAAGTTCGTATGGAGTTTCATGTATTGGTAACAATTCTAAATATGATTGTAGACTCTTTTTTATAAGACCTGTTGCTCCTACTACTATTGTAACTATCTAGGTATCCTTCTTCCACATTGCTGTCATTTCTGCTTGCAAATCCTGATGTGTTATAACTTTGTGTCTCTCTGTAAGCAGGACACTGTAGTTACTGGGTGTGGTGATTTCAATGATCAATGCTATTTTTGTCTTCTTTTCTTAGACCACTATATCCCTTTTTCTAGCACCTATCTTTTGAACTGTTGATAATGGATGATTCCATGTGATGTAGACTTCATCATTTTCTATGATGCTTTGTGACTCACGTTTCCAGTGTTTTTCAGCCACCTCAGTATCATAATGTTTACACAATCTCCAGGGACAACAGTCTTGCCACATTATTACGCCTTTCAGTATACAGTCTTTCTGCCATTAGTATGTTACAAAAAGCATTTTGGTTTCACAGACCTACATTTGTCTGTTTCTCCCCTTAACCATTCCTGCATTCATTCCTGATCAACATGAGGTTCTTCCAGAAGTTTTCTATACTTGCAACTATATTTATGCATTTTCCACATTTCTTGCCTTTCTTCTGGTCCTTCACCTTATATTCTTTCTTTTGTTTTTGGCACATTCAGTTGCTGCTTGATTTTTATCTACTTCTGGTTTGATTTCCATTCCTGCTTGACACTGGTATGCTTCTGCTAGTTTAAGCAGAGAAGTCATCTTAAATTTATTCTTCTGATGTTTCAGCACTTTCACTATGTTTGGGTCTTGAGGTCAGCAGTTAGTGTGGAGTCTCATGATTGCAGATCTATACATGCAATCACTTTCAAGGAGGCCCATTCCTCCTTCAGAATGGGGAATATATAATCTTGGTATGCACTTATTTTTATAGATCATTTGGTGAGCATGAAGCATCCTTCTTGTTTTAATATCTAATCCATCCAACATGTTTTGGAGACAATCAGTCACTCCAGAACTGTAAGTTAGGACAAAAGAGCAAATTGGATTATAGCTTGAATTTTGTTTCTAGATGTCAACGTTGTTTTCAGGACTGATTTAAGTCTTCTAAAGTATTCCTTACTAAGTTTTATTTGCATTTGTTCATGCTTTATTGCTGATCCTTCATCAGTTCCCAAGTGTTTATACACTCCCTCTTGCTCAAGTTCTTTTATATCACATTCTTTGTCCCAAACTGATTTTTTCCTGGTACTGCAGTTTTCGTGCTTTAAAGGTTGCTTTTACACATTTATCAAGACCAAATGACATTCTAATATCATCTGAAAAAGTTTTGACAACCTGCAGCTGTGCTTTCAGTTCCTCGTCTGATAGGCTATACAGTTTTAAATCATCAACAAAGAGAAGATGAGAAGTCTTTATACTTTCCTGTTTTCTAGGAGCCATATTATACCCATGGCCTAAGCTGTTAATGGGTTAATGGGTTGAGGGCAAGGGAGAATGGCAATGGTGACAGAGAGTCACCCTGGAATATCCCCTTTGAATTTTTATCCCTGGGATAATAATTTGTCCTTTATCATGGCTTAATTGCAAACGGGTCTGTCACTGTTTCATGGTCACTGTACTGTAGTCAATCAGTGCAGGGCATATCTTATACATTTTTAAGCACTCTTTTATCCATGAATGTGGGATACTATCAAATGCTATTTTGTAGTCAAGCCATGCCATACTTAGATTCTTTCCCTTTTTACAGTTCTCCACTATCACTTTATTTAACAACAAATGATCTTTGTTCCATATGACTTTCTTTTATTGCCCTTTTGTTCTACTGCCATAATTGAGTATTCATCTAAATAACTATAAACTCTGTCGGCATCAATTCCCATGTATAGTTTATACATTGTCAGAAGGCAAGTTATTGGTCTATAATTTTTGGAGTAGCTTGCAAGTTCATTCTTAAGTAGGAGTATTGTTTTACCTGTTGTTAGACAGGTTGGTGTCTGTTTGGGGTGTGCATATAAATAGTTCTTACTCATGGCTAAATCTTTGTGCAAAGATGTTAATACTTTTAACCAAAATTTAGGTACTGTATCTGGGCCTTGGGTTTTCCAGTTAGAGGCTTTTCTTAACTTTGTTTCAATCACTCTGGCTGTTACTTCATCCCATTTCATATCCTGTACCCTTAAACTTTTTATTCTTTCTGTTACTTCTTTTATCCATTTAGCATCTTTGTTGTGTTCCACAGGAGCTTCATAGATACTTCTCCAAAATGCATCTATTTCTTCTTTTTTTGGTGGTCTTTCAATGCCTTTTACCTTACTTCCCAATTCTCTCTAAAAATGTTTTGGGTCATCAATAAATTGCTTATTTTGTACTTTTCCTTTATATTTATCTGTGTATCTTCTAAGTTCCTCTGCCTGTGCTGAAATTTTTAGTTTGTTTTTTTGCTATAGTGCATGATAGATCCTGGTCTGTTCTAATACTGCACATCGCTTTTATCACATCTATCTTAGTATTTTTGTTTATCTAGTCCCTCTTCTATAGTCTTCCAACAGTGACACTTCTTGTCTTAATTGCTTTATAGTTTTCTCAATCTGATACTTCTATGACGGAGTTTGATTTATCCCCTTCCTTTCCCTCACTACCCTGTGATCTTGTGGTAAAACATTATCAGTTATTAATTTAGCTGCACAGTAATATATCCTGTTTTCTTCTGTTATATTGCATGGAACTCTATGGACACTCCTAACTACTGTGTTCATTTATTTTATCAGACTTCTGATTTTTGGGGTTTTATTGACCTTCTGCAGTCTATTTCTTTTGTTGATCTTAATATATCTATCTATGCCTATTAAAGCAAGCAACTCTTCTCTTAGCTCGTTTTCTTCCAAACTGAGGGCACACCCCTTGTTTTCAATTTCCTGTGAGCATTCTATAGAAAGTTCTATAGCATCCTCCTGTGGCACCTTCTCTTCAGTTTCACACTGTGCCATCCATTGCTATGCCATATGGGAATTCTCTGGCCTATCACTTCTCAACATTGACTGCAACAGAGTTTCCACAGTTTCCTGTTCCTTCACTTGCTGTCTAGCTTCAAGTGGATGTTTATTCTGGTTTCCTGTGGAAGGCTCCAAAATATCTTGATATAGTACCTGACCAATTGCTTCCTGATCCACTGGTTTCCCCTTAATTTGGATAAACATTGCTCTATCCTATTGTGGCACTTTCGGCATCAGATTTTCTACACTGAATCCTTCACTTTGCAGGTGCTTCATAACCTCAATTTCTATTTCTTTAACTTCTCCATTACTAATCTTCTTTTCCACTTTTCCTCTTTGTCTTCTTATCTTTTGTATTGTAAAGTTTACCATATCCGAATTCCTTTGCCTGTATTTCTCTTCAAATATCTATGGTGCTGCTCTTTTTGTATTGATTAGTTTTGCTTTTTCCTTTGCATAAATATTACACCATATTAAATCTCTTTTTCTTTCCCATGTCTGTATTTCTTCTTCAGATGTCTCCTGATCTTCCTATTTCTCCTTACTTTGGGGACTCACTCCATCATGCTGTGATGTAATCTGTGTTAGACCTTCTACATTAAATCCTTCACTTTGCAGGCATTCCATAACTTCAACCTTTTTTTTTAACTTCTACTTTACTAGTCTTCTTTTCTACATTCTATCTTTGTGATATTATTTTTTTTATTTTGAAATTTTCCATATCTGGATGCCTTTGCCTGTATTTCTCTTCAAATATCTTTGGGGCTGCCTTCTTTATATTGAATAATTTGGTTTGCTCCTTTGCATAAATATTGCACCATATGAAATCTCTCTTTCTTTCCCATGTCCATATTTATTTTGTATACTTTTCAAAAATATCTAGGTTTTGTTGTTTACATTTTCTTACTTCCTCAGATGCTTCTTTTTCCAAGCACATCAAAGTCTCTTGCTCTATATACTGGTTTTTAAAAGTCTGTTGCATTAATGAATGCAAATTCTCATTTGAAGCTTCAGACAGTTTTTCCTGTGGAATTATTTTTCTTTCCTCTAATTTATCTGTTAATCTTTTTGTATAGCCTCTGCCTGGGGAATTCTGGACTTTTTGCATAATAGTAAGAATAAATAATTTCTATCTTATCCTCAATAGTCCACTCTATCATCTTTATGGCTCTTCTTTGGCCTATCAGCTGTGATTTTTGTGGTATGTTACTTCCTTCTACAACAGGGGGCCACCCCCGCCAGGACCTGGCCTGGACCATTTTAGGAATGTTTACATATATTGGGATTCTACACTGTAATTTTTTCCATTCCTGGCACCAGTACACCTACCAAGATTGGGCACTTATTTATCCTGGATCTTGTGCACCCAGCTATCTTTTTTTTGTTTTTGACTTACTTCTGTCCATGATATATGCTATAAAAATATAGTCTATATGTCAGTGTTGCCTTGGTGAGATTTTGTGAAAAACAGGGTCCACCTCATGAAGGTACTCACCAAGACTTAAGAATGAATTCAATTTCAGCACTACTACTCTCCTTTGCTTGCTGACTTTTCATCTCAACATTCAGACCCCTTCTGATCTTCTATAAGCATACAGACATGCCTGGCCTGATCTGACAGAGATGGCACTGTATCAAATTAAAAGCATTCCCCAGGATTTAATAAACTCTGTGTAGGCACAGTGTAGAGTCTACATGGAATGTATCCATGTACACTGCCACGGTTCCCCCTCGGCAGCTCGTCATGCATATTAGCGATGGTGCACTGCTGAGGGAGAGCCAAAGAACATGGATATTGAATCAGTGTAGGGAGAGGTGTAGCTGCTACTTGTGGCTGTAGATGAGTGTGAGGCTCCCTGTAATGCTCCCTGCCACTGTTGTAATGTTGTGAAGTGTGTCAACTGTCTAATAAGTGTATGATGTGTTATTTTTTTATTTTTTTTACTGTTTTTATATATTTTTTTGTTTAACTGCATGTTTGCATGGCACAGAGTAAAGCAATGCCAAGCTGTGCTTGCATATAGACAGCTGACACCTGGCAGACATCTAAAAACAGCAATGGGATGTAATTAATTATCATAATTAAATATATTTTTTCATTGATGTTTGTGTAGCGTGGTGCACAGCAGATCCAAGTGGAGCTCATACATGCATGGCAGACACCTGCCGGACATCTAAAAATAGAAACCAGATATAATTATTTATTTATTTATAGGTGTGTTTAAGCATGTTTGCGCTGTGTGGTGCTCAACAGTGCTAACAGGTAGTCTAGCAGTATATGTGAAGGTATACTAGTTTTTATAACATCCAACTAGCTACGTGGCCAGAGTTATGGTCTTATGTGTTCTAGGTCCTGGGTTAGAGTCCATAACAGGCAGAATATGGCTGTAAATGAATGTACTATTTTTCTTTAATTTCATTACAGTGTTGTGAATTTTGACACTGCTGCACTCTGTTAAGCACTGCTGAATCATGTTAAGCAGTGCATAAACATGCTAATGGCTACCAATGTATACGTGATGCTAAGCCTCGCTAAAACCAAGATTTTGCTAGTTTTCATGCTGCTTGGCTTCGCTTAGCTGGTTTGCATTCTGCTAAGCAATGTAGCACATTTTTGAATGCTGCTGAATGATGTGTAAGGGTGGGAAAACAGCCTATATTAAGCTCAATAGGCAGAAAGTCTGCAACAGTCATTGACATTCTTTGAGCTGTTGCTATGGCTGGCAGTATTGGTGAAGTTGTGTGCTTTTAGGTGAAGCCGTGGAGCATTTAGTAGTCCAGGGTCATGGTCAGGCTCCTTATTAAAACCATGAACCCCGGCTGATGCAGGACAGATTCCAGGACTCAGAGTACAAGACGGAGGCATGGGAAATTTGACCAGGGAACTCACCAGTGTTACTGGTATCCCCCCACAGGTGAGCAGTGTCTTCAACATTTTGACAACCTGAAAAGGAGGAATAGGAGAACCTGAGACACCTGGGTCCAGGAAGCTCGAACTGGGAATGCTCCACAAATATGTAAGCATGTCTTCCTCTGTCTAACCAATATGCAAGCTGAAGGTCTGCAAAACAGGTATGCAAAATGGTGTGCTTCTCTCCAACAGCTGAAGCTGAGAGGGCTCGTAATGTTGAGTCCCATGCCTGGCACCTGGCCAGGTTATGTCATGAGCATGGTACGTATGGATTTAGTATGCCAACTGTACAATAAGCAAGAAAGGGTAAAGCATTTATTGCAATAAAGTATATACAAACAAAACACTGTACTGCAATAAATAGGTATATAGAACTGTTGTGCAATAAATGTGTAATTAGAGATGTATAGCTGTAGTGCAATAAATTAACAATAAGAACTGTATATCAATAAAGCATCTGCAATACAAAGCATCTGCAATACCATTAACAGTAAGCAAAATGCTGTTCAGCAGGATTGAGTTTTGTCAAAACCATTGCAGTAGAGCTGTATGCTTTGATTGTCAATGGTAAGGTTGTTGCAGTCAAGTGTGACACTGTAATAGCTGTAGCCAGCAAATCTAATGGTCTGGAAACTGTATTGCTCAACCCATAGTAGTGTCCAAGGCTGTCTCCAGGCCAATATCGGCCACATATTGCTCTCTCTTCCTCAGACAGCAGGTAATAAAGGTATATGGGTGAGGTAGCCCAGTCCATGGGCAGATATTGTGTGTGGACATCATAGATATTCCACACCAATAACAATAAAATGTGTTCATTAGTATTGCTGATTCTAAAATACAGCTTTTCTCATAAATGCAATATGGTTGTATTCCATGCATGTGTGTTCTACTGTCATTGCAGTCTACTATAACAATGTAATAGTATAAGAATGCCACAGGAATGTCCTGTAACTTGCATTGCTCAGTTCATAGTATAGTTCCAGGTGATCTCCAGGCAAGTATCAGTCACTCAAAAGTCAGCAGTGACTAGGTAGATTAATCTGTTAAATGCTTTTTATGCAGTACATTTTGCCACATACAGTCCTAGGTTCGAATCCAGTGGTATATAGCACTAAATTTTCAGTATCAGTCATGTAATGCTCACATTTTCTCTCTCACCAGGAACACAACAAATATATGGGTGAGATGGCCCATATTATGAGCAGACAGTGTGTTTAGATTTCACAGAATTTTAACATCAATACTATGAATGTGTTCATCAGCATTGTTAAGTCATAAATAAAGCTGTGTAATCCCAGTATGGCTGTATCCCTTGCATGTCTGTACTAAGTTACTGCAGTCAATTATTATATTATTTGCAGATGTCCCTGGTAGTCACAGCTATTGGGCTTTACTCCCATGCCTGCCAGCTAAGGCATGACACCTGTCTAGTTTACTTTCTGCACAGAAACATGCCTCTGAAGTGTCACAATTTCTCATAATGTAATTAAAACTGCCTAATCTGTCTGTCACATGATTAGCAGATAAATTAATAGTTGGAATGCAATGTATTACCAGATCTGTTTACAGAACACCTGGGTAGTTATGTAAGCCTACATTATGTGAAACTGTTTTGTGTATTGGTGTACCTGCATTTTTTACTGCTTGGCCCATACTCACCTGTGCTAACAGCTTGAGAGGTATGTACGTGCTACATCAGTTATAGGAGAATTGTAGTTACTGTACTCAAACCTACACACCTATAGAGTATATACTTCAGTGTATTGAGGGATATAGGCTACAATGTCAGTAATGGAATTTTTCTCTTTCTCCCCACCCCTTATCTTCATTCATTTATTCCTGTTATTTGTTTGTTATGATTTTATATTAACATAATTTGTTACACTAACTATATTTTGGAAAAATGTGTTTCATTATTGATATGTTTTATTATGATTTAATAATAACATATTTTGTTAAATTAACTGTATATTGGAAAATGTGGTTGGTTATTGTTATGTTTCATTATGATGAAATATTAAAATGTTTGTTAAACTAACTGTTATGTTGGCTCTATGGTTTACTTTTTACTGGCATGCTGTTACCATACTAACTGTTATATTACTTAATGTTGTGTTGCATGTTATACATTAATATGTATTTGGATAAATATATAGTATATAATGTTCAGTTCTGTTAATACTAACATTGGTTTGGTTATTACTAACCGTAACGTATTGCTATACTTCATATCTCAGAGCACGTCAAAGTAGGCCAGTTCTGGCTGATCCCCTTACCTTGCCTCAATCGGCTGTGACACCGGGTCCCAGCACATCTGGGACCCGATGGTGCTCCCTCTGCTGCCTCTGCACTACCTGTGGCATTGGGTAGTACTGCCCTAGGGGACAGGGTCCAGCCCCCCTCTGGGAGCAGAGGCAGAAGGGGGTTGTTACCCATGTGGAGCTGCTGATCCTGGTATGCAGGACAGTCCACCATGGCTATGACTGCCACCTGAGCTGGATTGAGGGCATGCTGGCCACCCTGGTGGGGCAGCCTTGCCCTGGTTCCCATCCTCCAGAACAGCCATCCTCAGGACAATGATGGAGCAGTATCAACAGTCCCATGGGTGGGGACGTGAGTCACACTGCTGCCATCTGGAGGCATGTGGGATTCGGATTCCACAATACCCTCCCTATCCAAGGTGTTCACCCCCTCACATGTCACAGACCGCCCTTGTCTGCTGTCTTTTCTGTCTTGTCTGTTTGCAAATGCATTATCACCTACCCAACTTACCTTCCCCACACGTACCCATGTCCCTTCCCCAACATTCAACTCTCACCTTAAAAAAAGAAATAGGCACCTGTCCCAAAAAAAAAAAAATATATATATATATATATATATATATATATATATATATATATATATGTATATTGTCCCATACATAGCTCTTCATTTCACACATGTATCCACTGGACACATGTAATTCTTTCCAATTGGCTTGACAACACAGTTATGTTGTCCTCACTCCTCTCTCGGGTTTGAAAATCCAAATTCATCTACAAACTCTGCCAAAGTGCACCGTTGTTGCTGTACATGAATGGATAGCTATGGTTCTTTCCTACAACTTTCCTGCCTATCCCTCCCTGCCTTTCAATATGTTTTTCCCTCTGCTTGCCCCCATTTCATCACTTTCCTATCTTCCCTTTTTTCTTTTCTTTATATTTTTTAGCGAGGAGCTGCATGATACCCTGTGTCACGCAGCTTTGCTAAGCTCAGCTAAATAGAGCTATAATGATTATATGTGCTTCTAACAGTGCAAAACACATGTACAAAATAAACACCTCTGTCATGTTTCAAACCCAAGCCCATCACACCTGCAGAACACTGCATTAAGCTGCCACACTACACACTCTTAATTAAAACAGGTGGTTTAGACAAAACATAGTAATTGCCAATTAGAGTCATTAGGCATGTTTCAGCGGAGCTGTGCACTGTGCTGCACTCTGCAAACTGGAATAAAAATTAATGGAAAAAATGGGAGTGTACCTTGGACTCTGGTGCAATAGTACACAACAAGACAGCCAAAGACATGATAATGGATGTAACTGAGGCCTGTGATAGCAGGTACATGTGCCCTTTTATTAGTAACATGTAGAAAGTCATCTGCTAAGATGTTCATGGCAAAATGCATATTCAGCTGGGACTGTGGTACAGGAATACATCCATATAAAGCCATGCACATACTGAAGGATGTAGTAAATGTATGTCACAGTCTGTATGTGTGCACATATATCTTGCAGATACACCCAATGTAGCAGTGACACAGTAGCTCAGTCTGTTAAATGCCTTGCGTACAGTACATTTTGACACACACAGTCCGGGGTTCAAATCCAGTGTTGTATTGCATTTCAATTACATTTTTGTTAAGACAGCAATTAATGAATGACTCATGCAGTCATTATCCACACAAAGCATTGCAAAGTAAATAACCGCTTTTCACTGCTGGAAGTCACAGGTCTGCATGTAGGACCAGACATCACATATCCATATAGCATTACTATATGTCACCTAGTACTCTGTTATTGTTATAGTTGCCTAATATACATACCTTAAAACACATGCCATACTTGGAGTGTCAGGGGTACTCTCACCCTGGCTCTGCCTCTACAAGAAGGCTGACACAGCTGACACACATACACCTACAGCTTGTTTTCTTCCAACGTGTTCACACTCACTGCCTGTGTCTATTACCTGCAGCAGCTGCAGCCTATGGTACACACAGCTTTCAGCTACAGACCTAACTTTTGCAACAATGTAGTCTCCTCACCCCCAGTAATGTCCATCTCACCAACTAAGAAATGGGCCCTGCTCTACATGAAGGCCTTATATATTGCACAGCGGTTGCATGTCTTTGGCTAATGATACTGCAACTCAGATGTTTTGACTGCAATTGGCATATCAGAGTCATAGACTGGTTTAGAGGCAATCACCTGCTAATGAGCAGCATGTTAAAATGTAAGTAGCTGGCTATGGGCAAACATTCTGTATGTGACTTCCCTCACGCAGAGCATACCTTTGTTACACAGTAGTAGTAGCACATTTCAGCAGAGGAGTACTGCACTCCATCAGGTATGTAACTGTTTTTGTATATAACAGGATGCAGATGGAAGGATATAGGTATGGGGATGGAGAGTACAGCAGTAAGCCTGTCTTAGACCTGTGGTAATGACATGTCATTGATATCCTACTGTAAAGTGAAAATCAAACCAAAGGCTGTAAATGGAATGAAGGAGCGAACACAATTCTTTAGTATTTTCGTTCAAATTTATTCTTCATGAATTTCTTCAGAAAAAATGTTAACCTCTTAAACTCACCTCTTATAAGTTACATCACACATCACATGACTTTCATGGCACTTTGAATTAAAGGTATAAAATCATACCATAAAAATAAAAAACAAATAACTGTCTTGTTTTCCAAACAGCTTTGAATGCCAAAACATCATAAAAATATCTTAATATAAACACATCATCATATTATTGTGATTTGAATGTTATTTTAGTGCTAAAAAACACTTAATATTAATGCATTCGTTCAGAACAGGGGCTCTGTCTGCTACTAAACTGATCTGCCACAATGACTCCTTGCATTCTAAAATCAAATTGGTGTTTCCTATATAATCCACTTGTTGAACCTAATCTATGACTGAAAAGGTGAACTTTTTAAAGTTCGCACAGTGACTAACATGCCTAGCTAAAGCAGTGGTAAAGTCCTTTTTCTTAATAGCAAGTGTGTGCTCATATAGTCTACGCTTTAAACATCTAATGTTTTTTCCTATGTAGCAACTAGGACAAGAGTCACATACTGCCACATAAACTATGTTTGTACTCAAACAGGTAAATCGCCTGTGGACCCAAACAGTCCTTTTAAGATGTGTAATAAATGTACTAGATGTATTGCTTATATGCCTACATTGTTTATACTTCATGCAGGAGAAAATACCTCAAACACTATTCACATCAGATCCTAGTACTACATGCTTGTGGGAGACATTTGCCTAGCAGACATAAACACACCTTTGAAACAGACCCTTCCTAATGGTACATAAAGCACCTCAGCATATGCTATCTGTTTGGCTGGGAATCCGTCATCTCAACATACACCATCTGCCTGAGTCCCTCTTGGACTGGGGCAATATGTGCTGGTCCTGTACTGAGGGGTATACAGATGTCTCTGATTGTGATGGCTGTATGGCCATTATGCTAGTTAAGTTCACATATCATATGACCCCATAACATGATGTATACTGCTGTAACAGCCTCACTGCATACAGGACACACCAAGGCACACACATACTTTAAGTTGGCTGTATGCAGATTAGAATACTTACCCATTTACTGGTACACACTAGACATAACAGTATCTGATGCATGCAGCACAGCCCATGTTTGCTAGTACTATCAGTTTAGACCATATAATGCTTGTTGATATAAGTAAGCCTTGTGGTCAGTCATTTGGGGGAGGGTCATATCAAATGATGCAAAACCCCACCTTTGTCTACTTTACATATAGTAGATTGTCATACATATGCTATGATGGATATACATGGATATACACATGCACCATGTTGGGAGAGAGAGATTAGAACTCCTACACTTTTAATATTATACACCACAGATCACAATATTTATTACACATGCCATGGCTTAAGCTTTGCTATTACACTGTCAGGTAGTAGTCTTAAGGTGGCTGACATCAGCAGACCTTGTAGAATAGGGCACTGTGGAAGCCAGCAGCAAGTTCTGGGCCCAAAAAGTGCATAACCATTGCTTCTGGATAGGCCATGAGGGCATGTCCACTGTTTTGCAGGGGTACCACACACACACATACACACACATACACACACACACACACACACACACACACACACACACACACACACACACACACACACGCACACAAATTGGGCTGCAATGAGATTAGAACCCTTACCTATCTAGGTTTATATATTCTAGATCACAGTACTTATCACATGCAACACAGGTTAAGTCTTCTGTATATGTAATTACAGGCACAAAACTTGTGCATTACACAAACTAGGCTTGTGTTGAACAGCATCTGTGGCCTGCAGAGTGATATTGGTTTGTACTGTTATCTGCATCTAGTATCCTAGAAGTGAGATAACTAATGCTATTCTAGCTATGTGTGTACAGTTACCAGTATGGCCATATGTGGCTGCTTGCAGTTATATAGGTGATGCTGTCAGCATGGACAGTGTGTCCTGTCCATATGTGCATTGACACCATTATACTTTACACCACCTGCTCTCCTGTGTCTGTCTACTTCGTAACATCCAGCAGGCATAAGGGTCTGTAGGTAAGTGGATTATGTAGTGTTGCATCCTTAATTTGGATCATTTGAGCAACATTATGACTGTGTGATAGTGCAGTTTATTTACTATTATTAGGGTATGGCAGACAATGCAAACAACCATACAATATTTATATATAACACGGATGTATATATATGTGTGTGTGTGTATAAATGTAGCTGTGTGTGTGTATGCTATGTATATGTGTTCTGTGGTTCCCATTCACATTGCCGAAAGTACAGGTCTCTGAACTACATTTTGCCTAAACCATAACTCCGAATTTACACTTCTCCAAAATGACACTTTGCAATTGCACTGCAGTATGTATGAATAAATATACTGTTGTCACTGTAGTGCGATCTCAGAGTTAGTATATATAATTAGCAGGGGGTGTGGGGTGTGCAGATGGGCTTGCCCCCCTGCAAAAATTAGAGAAGATTAGTTAGTGTGGTTTCACTCTTTTCCATTTTGGCAAAGTGCCATTTCGGAGAAGTGTAAATTCGGAGTTATGGTCTCAGCAATGTGTGGTTCGGAGAACTGTACTTTCAGCAATGTAAATTTGAGCCATGTTCTGTACATATATGGGAGTATCTAAGTATCATTTTAATATATATATATATATATATATATATATATATATATATATATATATATATATATATATATAGCTATATATATCTATTGGACACTACATAGCGATAATTTTACTATGCATGTGAGACAGAGATACTGACAGATAGATATGTATACATATATGTCTGTAGGTATAGGCATTTATACATAATTGGTCATGTCAATGAAGGGCCAACAGAATTGCGCTCATTTTTACTAAGTGTATGGGCATGCCCAGTGGGACTGCCAGTACTTAGAATGTGACTCCAGGCCACACCTACCTGTATTCCAGTCTGGGATTTTGTATGTTACAGCTATTAACATCTACCCCTGTTTCTGCAGTACTGTCCTTCACTCAAAATGTCCACAGCATTCCCCAGCTGTTTGATGTACTAAATATGTGACTGGGGTTGGTAATGTTACACCACCAACAGACTGACAGTCTGCATACCTCTCACCTGTCCTGAGTTTCACAGAATGTCCAGAGTTCTGCCTCATATTCTTGGTCTGTTCCTCACACATTTGTGGTCTTCTGGTGCTTTATTGAATGTTGACATCAATACATTCTACTTATTACAGACCAACAATTGTGTGTCAGTCTTTATATCCATCAGAATATATGTACTACTGCAACACCTTTATTTCCAGCAAGGTTTATGTGACCAATATTTAAACTCTGTCCCTATGTTTGGACCTTTGTTCCATCACCCTGGTGTGCTGGCTACTATTTTGGAAATGTTTCATGGTTTTGTCCTGCACTGCCATACCTGCAGGTTCTATCATTTGGTACATTCATAAACACAATGACAGCCTGTGTCACATGAAAACAGTTTATGTCCTACAAACAGTACTGTCAAACAATTACATACATTTATTAGCAGTCACTATGTATGGACCTATAAAATGCAAACAGCATGATACTAATTATGTAATAGACAACTGGAAATGTTGAACAGGAATGCCTGTGGGTATAACTGTCTCAAGATACAAGTGTATTGCCATCCACCATCAAAGGTGTTCTAGGCAGATGCAACACATGTTGCAAAAAGTGTATTGTCATCCCCTTTGGTAAAAACTCTGTACCCATGAACTACCACATAGCTGGTAGTCTACTTAATGCTGAAAATGTGATAAGAGACCTTGGGACACAGGTGGACAGTAGTCCCTCCTTTGATAATCACATCCCCACAATGGTCAGGAAATCCTTCTACGTGGCTCATCTCATCACAAAAGGATTCTCATCCAGAAAAAAAGAGGTCATTGTTCCCCTCTGCTCATCACTCATTAGACCCATTATAGAGTACAACGCCCCTTTTGGTATGTACCTCACAAGACATTTACAACAACTGGAAAGACCACAGAAATACCTCACAAAGAGGATTACTGGCCTCAAACAGATGCCCTATGCAGACCGTCTCAAAAAACTACAGCTTTACTCCATCGCATATCACCTACTCAGGGGCAATCTCTGCTTAACATACAAAGCTATGTCAAACCCAGAGCTGTTGGACATGCTCCATTTAAAGAAATCCCAATCCATCCGAGCTTCACGCTCTAGGGACCTAAACCTTGTCACCACAATAAACAGAACATGCTGGAGGGATAGATTCCTGTCCCAGAGACTTCCCATACTCTGCAACAGACTACCTGTCTATGTCAAACAGAGCTCCTCATTAGCACTCTTCAAGAAAAATCTTGATTGGATGGGAAATGGAAAATTCACCCCGGGGATCACTTCTGCGGCTCTGCTCGACAGGCACACAAGAAAATAATTTTCTTGGGTGGCAAAAGCCAGAGTACATTTTTTGGCTAGGCTTATATGGGCCATAGGGCCAATAGCCTAGTACCTACCTATGAACCTATGAACCTACCTATCAGTCTTTCTGGCTTTGTCCAGATTGCTTGCACTGAGAGGTTGGAAGGTATGACATTCTGTGAAAACACCAACATACTACTACCGCACATGAAAACATGAGCAATTCCATATTAGAGTCATCAATTCCATCACGCATGCTAGCTTCCCAAGTCCACTGAGCCACACAGTTCACTAGACAAAGAGGGGTTATCATGTTAATTACATTAGGAAACTGGATGGACGCAGTGCATTAGCAAAACATGTTATCGAACATGTTATCGTAAAAGGTTCAGAACATAAGTTTAAGTTTACAGTCTTAGAGGTTATGACTATTAATGCAAGAGGGGGGGACTTTAAATCTAGGACAGAGTGTGCAGAGGTACGCTGGATAATTTGGTTTAAAGCTGACACTTTTCCTGGTTTAAATTGCAAAGTGTCTTTGAAGTCCATTTTAAGGACTAGGAGTGCCTTCTGTGTGGAGTCTGCATGTCCTCCCCGCGGTCAAGTGGTGTTCGAAAGACATGCGTGAATGGGCGTGCCTTCGTTGAAGGTTGGGCGTCAGGCTGGCAACTCAACACAGTAAAAATCTGCTGCCGATCATTAGCGGACTGGAGTTCGGCTGTGGCGACCCCTAACCGGGGAAAGCTGAAAGAAGAAGAAGAAGCTGCCTCATTAGATTTAATGTTTTATATAATGTTTATAGACTGCATTTTTGTTGAATGTTTTTATGTCTTGTGAGCTGAAAGGTTTTAATTTTTTTCATAGTATTTTTATAGTATTCTAAATTTAAGAGGGTGTGTTGTTTTATGTGAATGCTGAATGGTTAATGCTTTCTGACATCACTGTTTGATAGTTTAAATGTTTTTTTTTTGACATTTATTATCAGTGGTCTGATGAAGATACAGTTGTAGTGACAGCGCTTAGCTCATTAAATTTTATATTTTTGCATCCCTTCGTGTGGTGGTTGGATTGTAGGACTGCTCATAATTGTTGAAAGTACCTGAGCACTCAGGTGTAGTTTCCTGAATATTTAGCTTTAACAATAACTCACATTTGGGTGTGGGTAAAGCTGACATTACTCATCCCCAAGCATGATTTATTGTTATTATTTAGTGCTATTATTACAAAATAAGAAATTATATACCTTTCTAGATACCGGCAATGCATGAGTACAACTGATGTTACTCACACCCAGGCACGAAATGTTGCTGTTGTACAATGCTAGTATTAAAAAAAATAAGAAATTATTTACCTTTGTCAGTAATGTTCCTGTATAGAGGAACTTATTTTCTCTTTTGGCTTTTTTCATTGTATTATATTGATGATGTTGGTTTACTAATGTACTACATGTCTAATTCATGTATGTACCAAAGGTTATGCAGTACATCACATTAAATACATTTGCTGTTGCTGTTTTGTAAGAAGGTCATAAATTCAGCTGTTTATGTTGACATGATTGTACACTCGTACTATTTCCATCTGTGTTTTAATACATTTTTATGTTATGCTTTTTTCCTCTGGGGCATTACTATGATGTTTGGTTAAGTAGGTTATTCTTTTAGAACATCCTACTGCTTGATTTTCTCTTCTTAATGGTGCAGAGCATATGGTGGCTGTATCTTTTATGTTTAATAGCTAGAATCACAGTGATTTTTGGTTTTTATTCTTCTTTTGCAACCCAAGTTTTTCATGTGGATAATGCTCAATTTGCAATAGCAAATAATGGTAAATGAATAATTATTGTACATGGTTTCAAATATAAATTTCATTTCATTATATAATATGAAATGTCAAACACTATATAAGAGATTGTTTTTATAGTTATACACCAAATATACCCAAGGATTCATTAAAAGGCCTAACATGTGCCATACAGCTCACACTAAAAAGGCCTTCTGACCAGGATGTGGTATTTTGCAATTCAGAGACATGTTAGCCACAATGAGGAAAGATCTTATTATCGACTAATTTGCATATCTCTGAATCACATTTACTATCGCGATGTGCAGATCATTGCTGATCTACACGTCTCAGTAGCTAATTGCTGCAGCTGCATTGTGTTGCCATAGGCATTCCCCCACAGTGAGTCTCTCATGTACACATATAAGTACACATTCAAACTCAATCATACACAACCCCCCCAAACACACACACACACACACACACATACACACACACACACCACAGTCCCAGTACCTATTTTTGAGTTGTCCCTTGATCTCTGTATTAGTGTATGTGCCCTTATGGCAGAAGAGTTTAAAGCATCCCCTAGTGGTGAGTGCTTCTTCCCAACCCTTATGGTTTTGTTGTTGTCTAGTGGTTCTTCCACCTCATAATCTACATACTAGTTGAAGTGCCATTATGGAACAAGTATAATATGCCTGGTTATAAGTGTTCCCTCACCCCAATTCTGTACTAATTTAATTTCCAGTACATGCGCATGGCCTTTTGACTCTGGTCACTGCCATGATGTGGTGGGGTCAGCCATACTGATTTACACATCAAAGCAATTTCTTGAATTGCTTGGCATGTAGATGCCTTCCTTCAAGTGGTTCCAGGAGAGAGAGATCACATGGCTATTTAGAATATGTTTCTCCCCTGGACTGCCTCATTAGCATATTGCACAGCCACTGTGCCAACCCCTATGTGGTGCTGCATGTCTTTATGCTAGAGCATTATAAAGCACTGTGTTAGAGCTGTTTCAAAATTTCAAAAAGGTTTGTATACACATTGTGGTACCTTTATGAATTTTATCCACAGATTTTCAGAGACTTTACAGTGTCTCATTATTCAAATCAACAAACTAATTGCTTTGTTAAAAGCCTAACTATATGACCACTATGCAAGGTGCGAATGGAGTAATCCTACAAAAGATATTTGCATACAGCTGGTATTTCATCAGATCTAAATATATTTATTTTTATTGTATTTATTTATTTTTTATTTCTTTACCAAGATTGTCCGACTGGGTCAATGCCCATTTTCAGTGATAGTCCGGGGAGAAAAGCTCCAGTCATAGCTTACATAAAATTGTCACAGAATAATAAAAAAAAAATATTAATAGAATAATGCTGAAAAAAGAAAATTTGCAACATAATAATGTAAACAATAAACAATAAACACAATAGTCAAACAGAACATGGTACGAAACATTGGCAAAGAAAAGCATAGTGTAGCCTATGTGTGTGGAGGCGTATAAAAAAATAGTTAGGAGGTTAGGTTGGCAAAGAGATTCACCTAAACAAGTAGCGTATAGTTAATAATACTTCAGTGGTGAATGATGCAGGTAATAATGTAACTATTTATAGAGGAGTAGTTGTGCTACAAGAGATGGGTTAGTAGAGTTAAAATACGAACAGCAGAATTATATAAATAAGGATAATGTTAGTATTTAACCTGAAGTACTACACATTCAAAGCCAGGATTCATGCAGGAGTCTTTTGAGAGATATTTTGAATTGATTAAGGTTGTTTATGGATCTAATACTATAAGGAAGGAATATTATGAGGAAGAAATAAATACAAATAAGGAATTTAACTGGAGATATTTAGCGGTATGTAAATATGTACCGGAGGGTACAATATACTTCTCCTTGATCGCCCCCCAAAAAGGGGGGTTTGTTGCTCTTATCTACTCTAGCCATATAACCTTCACTCATCTTAATGAACCTATCCCATCTTTCTCTCCTGCAGAAATCATGGCAGCTAACTTTAAACCAAAAACTTCACTACTATCTAATAATCTATATATTCTCTACTATCACTGTAGTAGCCATTTATGGTTGGATGGTAAGATCAGACCATAAATTAATCTCACTGGAAATCCACATCCCGCCCCCACCCCCTGCACAAAAGACCACAGTGAAGAACTTCTCAAAAGCCAACTTCACACTTCTTAAGACTGAAATGGTATCCTTCAAGGCCCCTGGGCTAGTGGAAACCACAACCCACACTGCTGAATCCTTTGCAAATGCCTTCTACGGGCACCTTCAAGAATGCATGGATCATGCAATCCCAAATAAAACCAAGACCCATTCCCCCAAAGGCAGGCGCCCGCTCTGGTGGACCCCAGCCATAAACAAACTCTACAACAGGAGGAGGAAGCTACTACATGACAGAGCAAAATCACTAAAAGGGAAGGCATCTCTGATCAGTACTAGCAAAAAACTACGATCACTCATAAAATCATCCAAGGCCAACTTTGAGAGAAAAATCACAAAAGACACAAAAGACAATCACAAGGCCTTCTTTAGCTATGTTAGAAACCTGGGTGGAAACTCCCAGATATGCTCAGAGTTAGTCCAAAATGATACAAAATACACTGAACCCACTGACATTGCCAACATTCTGGCAGACAGGTTCAGTGCAAATTTCTCCTCCCCCCCCCAAAAGGAGAAATAACTATCCCAGCAGAGTGTAGCCTCCCTAATATCTCAGATTCCCAGGTGAGAGCCGCCCTCTCTAAAGCTAAAAACACAGCATCAATGGGACCGGACAGTGTCCCGGGCTGTGTGCTACATGAACTCCAAGAGGAACTAAACCCACACATAAGGCTGCTGTTTAATCTTAGCCTTACTACAGGATACGTACCCAAAGAGTGGCGTACGGCGACAGTGGTACCACTTCACAAAGGCGGTGCTTCTACAGACCCTGGAAATTACTGCCCCATAAGCTTGACGAGCCTGGTCTGCAAAGCTATGGAGATGATCATTATGGAACTCATAAACAAAGACATTGGAGACCTACAGACATTGGATCCTACCCAATTTGGCTTTGTCAAAGGCAGATCCTGCCTTTTGAACTTGATCGACTTTTTTGAAACAGTCACTAAGGCCATTGATGAGGGTAAGGCAGTTCACACAGCCTACCTTGACCTTGCAAAAGCCTTTGACACAATACCCCACTCGGGCATCATAGACAAACTCACCAGCTTAAATGTAAACCCATATGTCACAAGATGGGTTGCAAACTGGCTCAAGGACAGAACCCACAGGGTCAGAGTTGCTGGAGCTATGTCAGACTCTAAGCCAGTCACAAGCGGTGTCCCACAGGGCTCAGTCCTGGGACCCCTTTTGTTCGGCATTTATTTTTCCGAGGTACAGGCAAACATAGGAGGATTGTGGCTGACAAAGTTCGCAGATGACTGCAAACTGGGCGCCATAATTGATACTCCAGCGGACACAAACATCCTTCAGAGAGGCCTCATAGAAACGGATAATTGGTGCCAGAGCCATGGCCTTAAGCTGAATGCCAAAAAATGTATAGTCATACCCTTTGGGAAAAACAAGGTACCCACAAATTACCACATAGGTGGTAATCCATTAAGTACGGAAGAGGTAATCAGGGACCTTGGGACCCAGGTTGACAGAAACCTCTCATTTGACACTCACATTGCCAAAGTGGTTAGGAAGACCTTCTATATTGCCCACCTTATCATGAAGGGTTTCACATCTAGATTAAGAGAGGTCATTGTGCCCCTGTACTCTTCTCTTATCAGGCCAATGATTGAGTACAATGCTCCATTTGGGATGTATCTTACCCGTCACCTGCAGCAGTTGGAAAGACCCCAAAAGTTCCTCACCAAGAGGATAAAGGGTCTTAAACATATGTCATATGCTGCCCGACTGAAAAAACTCCAGCTCTATTCAGTCGCATACCGCCTACTCAGAGGTGATCTGTGCCTGACGTACAAGGCCATGTCCAATCCGGAATTAATGGACATGCTCCACCTCAGTAAATCCAAATCCACCAGAGCCACGAGAGCAAGAGACTTAAACCTCAACACAGAAATAAATAGGACGTGCTGGAGGGACAGATTCATAACCCAGAGGCTCCCTACACTCTGGAACAGAATCCCAATCCATGTTAGGCAGAGCCCCTCACTGACTCTATTCAAGAGAAATCTTGACGAGTGGATGGGAGATCGTAGGTTTACCCCGGGGGTCATCTCTGTGTCACTACTAGACAGAGGCACAGTAAACTAAACCCTAAAAGGGCGTAGTATTCTCATCCTAAGGGGTGGTGAAAGCCACACACACTCTGGCTAGGCTTATAAATGCCCTAGGGCAGATAGCCTAGTACGAACCTATGAACCTATGAACCTATATTCCTCCAGGGGAGAATACTCCTCTATTAGAAAACTTACTCTCTACAGAACACTACTAAATGAAACGATCCTCCTTGCTGATGTAAATATAAATTTGCTAGCTCTAAATGACCCTAACTCTAACTCTCACATTAACTTACATAGCGTTACACAACGTATATCAGAACCTACACATTTTAACAACTCTCAAATTCCTAGTAAACTAATTGACTGGATACTAGTCTCAGGCCCTACCATATATCACAACCCTGAAACCTTATCCAACTCCCTTAGTGATCACTCTCCTATAAACATTAGTAGATTTACCCCTCACTTCACCAGACCTCATAGATACATTACCTGTCGAAAACTATCCAACTTCTCCCTGAAACTTTTAACACCTTTCTCTCCAGAATTAACTAGAACCACCTTAAAGAACTTACTCTAGATGAAGCAGTCCAATCTTTTAACACTATATTTCTTGATATATTAAACTCCCTTGTACTGTTAGAATAAAATCCATAATATCTCCATGGCTCTCTAAGACAACCCACTCCCTAATGAGAAATAGGGACAGGCTGTGGAAAACCTGGATTAAGTATAAACTCCCTTCTGAATGGCAAAAGTATTGAGAACTTAGAAACTGTGCAAAAAAATTGCTAAGGATAAAAAGGAATTTTACTTTAACCCTCCTACAACTCTAAGATTTAATCCCCAAAAATTCTGGAATTCAGTCAACCAAATACTGTACCCTGGCAACCCTTTCTCCCCCAACCCCTACCCAAATAACACACCTGAAGACACTGTCACTATCTTTAATACCTTCTTTATCAAAACTGTTACAAAGATGGTCAAAACAGATCCCCTCTTAGCTAAAGACTCAGATCACTCTGTCCTACCTTCAAGTCGCAACTTCTCTAAACTCTTTTCTTTCCAACATGTATCTACTACTTATATTAAATCCTTACTCTCCAAACTAAAACCTTGCTCCACTTCTGCTGATAATATTCCTTCCTTCTTTCTCCAGCTAGCTGCTGATACTCTTGCCTTTCCTGTATCTATCCTCATTAACCGCTCTATTACTGAGCCTAAAGTTCCATCTATCTGGAAACAATTCTACTCTTTACCTATCCACAAAGGTGGAAACTCACATGAAATCTCTAACTTTAGACCTATAGCCATCCTGTCTCCCCTCTCAAAAATACTTGAAAAATGCATACAAGCAGACACCTCAGTATTTACTACAAGAAAATGTATTTACTCCTACTCAGCATGGATTCCACCCAAAACACAGTACAACCACTGCACTGATCTCCTTTACTAACACTATATCTCTTGCTTGTGATAGCAACAAACTTGTCTCCTGCTTATTCTTAGACCTTTCTAAAGCCTTTGATACTGTCTTACACTCTCTACATCTGACTAAATCAGCTAATCTTAATTTCTCTTCAGATACTGTCACCTGGATTTCCAGCTATCTCACTGATCGATCACAATCAGAGAAGTGGCTCTCAGCACGATCCTCTTCTCTCTCTGTAACAATGGGTGTACCCCAAGGCTCCATCATTGGTTCACTGCTATTTAATATTTTTACATATCTACTCTATACTTCTTTCCCCAGTCATCTCTTGTACAATATGCAGATGACTCCACAGTAATTACTATCTCTGACTCTCCCTCAGATCTCATCTCTCAGACTCAAGCTGCTTTTCATCAGTGGAATCCTGGCTTACCACTAACCAACTTATCCTAGACCCTAAAACATCCAAACTCCTTCTCTTTCTCCCAAAAACTCTTACCCGTCTCAAATCTACTTTTTTCTATAATGTCTCTCAATAAAACTCCAATAGCAGCTGAAACCAGTACCAAACTCTTAGGTGTCACTATAGATGATCAATTTAAATTTCACTTGCACATTAATAACTGTATCAGGAAGACCCATCAAAAATTAGGCCTCCTTTACAGAAATAGAAAGTTTCTCACCAACAAATCTAAAGTAACCCTATCCCACATCTATCTATTACCTAGTCTTCTTTATGGCTCTCAAATACTCACAAACCTCAACACCACACTCCTAGAAAAACATAACTCAACTTATAACAAGATATCTAGATTCTCTGCCCAAGTGTGTCTCACTTAAATACTTAAACTGTCTGGAACTACCCAAATCAGCTTCTTGTCTCTCACTTCCAGATTATACATTCTGTATTATACCAACCCTTCTGCTGCCGTAGCCTATCCTCCTGTATTTCTCACTATTCCCCACTCGATCTCTTCGCAGCTCTGAATAAGACTTACTATTTATCCACAAACCTATGACTAAAATGGGTAGTAACATTTATAGCTATCATCATACCATTGCCTGGAATAAGCTTCCACTCCAAATCAGACAAATAACTCAACCCAAAAAATTAAAATCTGCTGCAAAGGAATACTTAAAAACACTCTGGTCCTGCCCCTGTACACATCCCCCATAAACTGTCCTTCCCTATATAATCTGCCTCTTAGTTGACCACTATCCCTTACTTTGGCTTTCACTCTGCTCAGCTTTAATCACTTATTTCCTTACCTTGCCTATCACTTTCTATCTAACTTACCTTTTCCTGTCCATTAGCTTAACTCCTACAAATCTCCCCTCAAACAGCTCTAGTAAGTAACTAATGTTTTTATAGAACTAACACTCTATTTACTGTAATAACATAATTTATATCTCACATTATCCGCATTAGAAATTATTACCTTTAAATATCTGTAACTTGTATAATGTTTTTTCATACCAGAAAATATTGTAATTATCACTGTAGTAGCTTTTTTGTATTGTACCTTTCTGTGGAGCTTTCCTCCCTGGGCCTCTGCTGAAAAAGGACTATTTGCAGCTCAGTCAGACTACTCCTGGTCAACAAATGTAAAATAAATAAATAAAATAAATATTTAGTTTAATAATATTCAGATTTTGGTATGGGTTTTATTGTTATTTTATTTTATTGCTTTATTGTTTTATTTTTAATTGTTTAATTCAAGTGGTTAATCACACTGTGTAAACTATATTGTTTTAACTCCTAGATGGTTCTTTGCCAAGGTACTACAGAAAGAAAGAGTGCAGTAAATAAAGGTTCCTTACCTTGAAGTAATTTTTTTTATTGGTAGCTATGTTGCTACATTAACATAGTAAATGATTATATTTACTGAGTTTATCATTAAGAACACATCATATACATATGCCAAATGACAGTGTAAACTAAAAGGTAGTAGCTAGTAATACAGGACACTGCTTGGTATCCACAAATAAGTGCTGTATCTTGAGATTGTCCATAACTACTTAGATTTGAATCAAGAATCGCATAACAGTGGCAGTCATTGAAAATGTATGAATATGAAATCAGTGGAGCTGTGTTACAAGGAAGAGTAGAATAGGTGGGATCAATGGAGAAGTAGAGCTATCAAAGTGCAAGTTACTGGAGAGGTCAATATCTTATAAAGTGATTCTGAACATGCACAAAGCTATACATATTCAAACATGCAGTAAAACAGGGCCTGACACACATGCCCAGCAAGGCCAGCACAGCAAAATATCAACCCAGTTTATCATAGAAATGGGGTGGAAAGGGGGAGCTAGGAAAGTAATATAAGACAAAGTGGCAAACAGAGGAAGACGCACAAATGTAAGTACGATAAATAACTGGAGGAGGGAATAAAGACACATTTTGTTTTGTAGGAGTAGCTCTCATTTTTACATAAAAGAGGAGTGTAGCTGCCAACATAGCTCTTAATTGTCCATTTTTTGTTGACTGCCCACATTTTTGCCTCATATTTTTACTCCAATTCCCATAAATGTTGTGGTTTTCTGTGAAATCAGTGGGGATTGGAGTCACAAAGTAATGACAAAGATTTGAGTATTGGGCTTCATATGCTAATGAAACCCTATTATTCTAGCAACTTTCTAAGTTTATAACAGCAATAATTAATATCTGTCTCTGATTTGGGGTCATTGTACACCCATTATTATTAGCTTTGATAAGAAATCTATGAGGATGAGAGGTATGACTGCAGACAGTAGTGCGGAATGATTGTGGGAAGGATAAAGATAGAAGAGAAGGTTGCAGGAGTACACAAACAAACATAACATAAAACATGTAGACATAAACAGGTGTGGCATTGACACAAAAAGTATGAGCAACTATGAAAGGACACAGATAGATGTAGGGTGGATGCTTGGGGATAGGACATAAGGATTGAAAAGGCCAGGTAAAACAAGGATGGGGGCAGGGAAGTATAAAATCAGGGATGGCATCATAATGGCCCATAAGTCAACCAACACGGACATCATTCACTTTAGGTTTAATTCCTGCAAGTGTTTTGGGTTTCTAATACCATAACGGGAGTGGACCCCTTTCCTAAGTCAGGGTACAATTACAGTTCATAAATTAATATTGTTCTGGTCTTTGATGTTAGCCAGGGTTGCTCTTCTCAGCACTTGCAATGTGGTCAGAATTGCCTCCTTCTGTAATTCATATGGGGTTACATGCATTGTAGCTTATCTAAGTATGACTGTAAATTCTTTTTATTAGACCTGGTGTTCTTACTACTGTTGGAACTATCTGTGTATCTTTCTTCCACATTGCTTTTGTTTCTGCTTGCAAATCCTGGTATTTTATGACTGTGGATCTCTCCTTATCTAGGACATTGTAATCACTGCCTATGGCAATTTCAATGATCAATACTACTTTTTTCATTAACTACTATATCCTGTTTTTTCATATCTGCTTTTGTACTGTTTGTAATGGGTGATCCCATCTGATATAAACTTCATTATTCTGTATAATGCTTTGTGATTTATGATTTATTATCAGCTACTTCTATATAATAGTGTTTACACAATCCCCAATGGAACAATCTTGCCACATTATTGTGTTTTTCAGTATATAGGCCCTCTACCATGAGTGTGTCACATCCAGCAACAAGATGTGCAACTGTTTCCAGTTCTGTTTTACAGAACCTCCATTTGTCTGCTTCTCACACCGTTTCAATGGACTTTGTAAACTAATGTGCATGTAGTCCACTACTCTGGGCCACCATTATTAGCCTCTTATATTTTGGTTTTAGTTCACCTCTCCTTAACCATTCCTGCATCAAATCTTGGTCAACATGAGGTTGTTCCAGGAGATAACTACACTACTCACTGTATTTGGGGCTTTTCCAGTTTTCTTTTCTTTTATTTCATCCTTGCCTTCAATATCCTGTCTTTTGTTTTATGGCACATTCAGTTTCGGTCTGTTCTTGTCTACTTCTGGTTTGATTTCCATTCCTGCTTGATATCAAAATGCTTCTGCTAAATTAAGCAAAAAGCAAACATGTAATCTTAGACTTCTTATTTGTTAAAACGTCCACTATGTTTTGATCTGATAAGGCCAACAGATTGTATGCTGTCCCACAACTGCAAATATATACTTGTAATCAATTTCAAGGAGGCCCATATCTCCTTCAGAGTGAGGGATATATAATCTTGGTATCCACAGATTTTATGTATTATTTGATAAGCATGAAGCATTTTCCTCATTTGCTTTCCCAGTTGATCCAATAATTGTTGCAGTTAATAACTCCAAACTGTAAGTTAGAACAAATTGTTTTATAGCCTGCACTTTATTCCTAGATGTCAAGGTAGTTTTCAGTACTAGTTTTAGTTTTCTGAAGTATTCCTTACTGAGTTCTTATTTGTGTTTAATTGCTGATACTTTATCTATTATCAAATATGTATACACTCCCTCCTGGTCAAGTTCCTTTACATCACATTCCTCTCCCAGAATGAGATTTTCTTGGTGCTACAACTTTCCTGTTTTAAATGTTACCTTCACACATTTGATAAGACCAAGTATCATTGTAATATCATCTGACAAAGTTTTAACCATTTGTAGTTGTTTTTTCAACTTCTCATCTAATGAAGTATACAGTTGTAAATCATCCACAAAAAGCAGATGAGAAGCCTTTAACAAAGTTAGCTTCTGGGAGCCAAATTGTAGCCATAACATGTCGACTCATCAAAGGTAGTTTCAGCAGCAGTAAAATGTTTGAAAAACTAACTTCAGTGAACATAAGAAAAACTTTCCTTGCAGGAGGGCAAAACTCACACCCTGCACCTCCTAAAACGGTCAGGTCCTGCCATTCACATGAATCAGTCAACCATGCCAGTGGCATTCCATAATAGTTGGGCAGATGTCCAGCATACCTCAGATGTCACTACCCTCTGCACCTGATTCTGGGTGACTATAGGGGGGTCCTGTGGGCCATTTTCAGAAGAAAAGTCTTCATTCTTCACCAGAGTAGTGGCCATAGGGATTATCTGTCAGCTCTCCAGTTCACCTACAGCAGGGGCTCAATTCCCTGCTGTCTGGTTCCCATTCCAAAGCCAATGCCAGATGCATTCAGTAGCAAAGGCCGTGGTGAGTGGCAGCACTTCTCTGCCACTGCTATATATTGGGCCTGCGCAAAGAAGAGAAAAAAATAAAACTCATTAGTTATTACAGATATCACACATGCTATTAAAGTTGTACTGTGCAGTAGTGCATGTGGCATACTCATTCTACCATAGGAGAGGCATTCATATCTTCTGCAGCATTTTTTCATGTCCTCACTGCTATCTTCCACTACTGAAAAACAAAGTAGGAATAACTTAGTACATTGTTCGACCTAAAAAGTCCAGAGAAAAAGATGCTTACAGTAAAATTCTATCTGTCTGTCCCTAACCTTTGCTTTATATTATATAAGTAGGTAGTGGTCACACCACCACAGATTGCTATATTGTACTGCTTACCAGAATGTGCAATACCATTGGTGTCACTTACTGTTCCAGCAAGTTATCCCAGGTAATAGCCTTGTACATATGGCCATAATATTCGACCTGCAGATACTTCTGAAAGTCACTGTGGAAGTAAAATGAGAAAATATGGCTCTTTATCAGGCACCATGCAGGAGTCATGCTATTCACAATGCTTCAAGTAGCCATGGTCACTAATACAAATGCACTCAAGGTACAGAATGACTCATTCACATAGCTGTGCAGTTAAAAATCAATGTAGTTCTTAGTATAGCAACAAAATTGTTATGTAACACAGATCCATGACACTGTAGTCTTCATAGATGTCAAACAGAAGCTTAGGCTGCACAGCCCTGGGATGGACAGAGATGTGCAGGACAGAGCACTTTGTATTGATGCAGTGGTGTAGGAACTCAAAGACAGATGCAAATAAATGTCTTCATTAATCTAACTGCAACACTGTATATGTCCTAAACTACCATAATAAAAAGTGGCATATTCAAATTTTGAGAGACCACAAAAATACACACAAGTGTGGGCTAAGGAGCTTACAGAATTAGCACACTAGTCTTTGAAATCAGCAAAATATGTGCACTAAAGAAAGACAAGAGAGCTGTGAATGTAATGCTGTATTGCACTGAGCACCCTTGGTGGACAGCAGCAAGAGCGAGAGAGAAAGAGAGAGAGAGAGGAAGAAGCAGTTGCATGTGGGTGAGGAGCATACCACAATACTGTGACACTATGATATCATGGTATGGGTGGGAACACACTAGGGGCAATACGTATAGATGGTAGGACATGGTCTCAAGACACAATGGCTCCTATTCATTGGGTGAGGCATGACAATACAGACTAAGGGGAGAAAAGGTGTGCAGTGTATTATACAGATTCAGTAAGTTGATGCAGGATGGAGTGGCATGATAACAAGCCTATAGCTGCAGTATGTATAGGAAAGGGGGTGGAGTGTCGCAGAGCAAAAGATAACAGAAGTGGGAATCTTTTGGATTGGGGTCAGCATATGCTCATTTGGGCATTCACTCACAATCATGGACATGCACTGAATGACACATGGAACCCAGAGGTGTACACATCTACATGGATAGAGCTCACTTTGCTGTAGGCTATCTGGAGAGCAGACTGATAGTGTCTGCGGCCCCTGAGGTCACCTATCCCACAAGCAAGGCAACAATTAGATAAGCTCACCACACAAGAGACTGAGATGTTACTGCAGGACCTCAACACACACACACACACACACACACACACACACACACACACACACACACACACACACACACCATGAACCCTGGCCAAATGTAATGTGGGCAAGCTTTTTTGGGATCAGGTTTAGTAGGCAGTAGTACACAACATCATTTCTTTTGATAGCCATAACAGTAGTGTTCATCCAGTTCAGCAAAGGTTGACTGACACAATATTTCCTGCAAAGAACAAGATGTGAGATATTGCCAGTGATGTTTATCTCACAGGAGGTTGACCCCCAGCACAGAAAAACCTCACAGAAGGTGAAAAGTTTCAGGTGTCCTCAACTGGAAATGGTGACCCGGGCTGGAATTAAATACAGACACAGAAATTAGAGCTTCTGGAAATTACTATTGTGGTACAACAGGAATAGTTTACATTACTAAGTACCAAAGCTGCTTATCATTTTGTTTGGGATAAAGGAGCAAGGTTTATGCAAAGGACTATATGAACATTTCATAGTAAATTAAAAAGAATGAAACAAATGCATTATATAAACATACACGATGTGTGGGATTTATGAAATTTTTATTTTTTTTATTTTAGAAAAAGTGACAAGACCACATTCGAGCAAATGGTATGGAAATTCGCTGTTATCTAGAGAGCTGCATTGGCAAATAAAATTGAAGATGGGCATACCACCAAGCCTAAAGGAAAATCATTCCATTGCATGTATTTTGATGAAGAGAACAGCTAAATTATAAGCTAAGTATATTTGTTTTATTTATCATATTTATTATGAACAAAGATGTTAAGCTTGAAAGTATTTGATTTAAACAACTGTTTGTTTAAAATTTTTGGTGATGTGTTTTTACGTGTAACCATGTCATTGTTTTAAGTGTATTTAAACAAGAAAAGGTATGGTCTTAATATTATCTGAAGATGTCCTTGGTCATTAGATTGAAAAGACTGATAAAGGTGTGTCATAATGTCTTTGTGTTGTTTTTAGACAATTTTTATTCAATTATTAGTTATACAGTGTTTTATGGACTTTGATTTTGTCATATAAAAATATATCTTGTTGATGTGGGGGTTGCACTTATTGCAGTAGTGTTCCAAGTGCATTGTTCTTATGCGTTCATAGCTTCCACTAGTGGAGGGTCTAGCACAAAGGGGCAGTCATGCCTTATGTCAGCAGGTCACATGTGTCAGATGTTGATGGTAGTGTGGACAGGCCAAAACCCCATCCTCACTATTATTTAGTGGACATCCTGTAACTGTAACCTCCACTCAGGTTCCACAGGAGTCCCCAGCACAGGTGGCATATCTGAGCCACACCACCTCTATTGTGTGTAGTCACTCCACAGGAAAGAGGTGTGGTTAACTTCAGGTCTGTCCGTGACCTGAGTGCAACACTTGGCATTAATTAGAGCATGGTCAGTGATACAGCCACATGCAGTGCAGTGATAGTGCTGCATGGTCTGTGGGATGACATGTTCATAGGTTCATAGGTTGGTACTAGGCTATCGGCCCTAGGGCCTATACAAGCCTAGCCATAACAATTCCCTGGCTATTTCTTTCCACACTATTTACTTCTCTGAACCCCTGTCTAGAAGGGCAACTGACGTGATCCCCAGGGTGAATTTCCTTTCTCCCATCCAATCGTCAAGGTTCCTTTTGAAGAGGGCCAAAGAGGCGCTCTGCTTGACATGTATGGGCAGTCTATTCCAGAGTTTAGATCCCTGGAGCGTGTGGCTCTGAGGGATTGGTATTTCTTTAAGTGTAGCATGTCCAACAGCTCTGGGTTTGTCATGGCCTTGTATGTTAAGCAGAGATCACCTCTGAGTAGACGATATGCGACAGACTATAGCTGGAGTTTTTTAAGGTGGTCAGCATAGGGCATCTGCTTTAGGCCTGTGATTCTTTTAGTGAGTTATTTCTGCGGCCTTTCCAGTTGTTGCAGATGTCTTGAGAGGTACATACCAAACGGGGCATTGTATTCTGTAATGGGTCTAATGAGGGATGAGTACAATGGGACAATGACCTCCTTTTTTCTGGCTGTAAAGTCCTTAGTGATGAGGTATGCCACATAGAAAGATTTCCTGACTGTTGTGGTGATGTGATTATCGATGGTGAGACCACTGTCCACTTGTGTCCCTAAGTCTCTTATCACACTTTCAGTGTTTAGTGTACTGCCACCTATGTGGTAATTCACGGGTACATGTTTTTCCCAAAGGGGATAAATATAAATTTCTTGGCATTGAGTTTGAGCCCATGGCTCTGGCACCAAGCATCTGTTTCTGTAAGGCCCTATTGTAGAGTATCCACATAATTTGGGGATTCAATAATGGCTCCCAGTTTGCAGTCATCTGCGAACTTTGTTAGCCAGAGTCCCTTAGTGTTGGCCTGTACTTCAGAAAAGTAGATGTCAAACAAGAGCAGTCCCAGGATTGAACTCTGAGGTACTCCACTTGTCACTTGTCTGGAGCTGGATTTGGAGAGCTACTTTTACAGTGTGGGTTCTGTCAGTAAGTCAGTTGGCAACTCATCGAGTGATGTAGGGATTAATGCCCAGCTTAGTAAGTCTATCTATGATTCCAGAGTGAGGGATGGTGTCAAAGGCCTTGGTGAGGTCCAGATAGGCTATGTAGACCACCTTACCCTTGTCCACGGCTCTGGAGACTGATTCGAAGAGGTCAATCAGGTTCAGGAGACAAGATCGGCCCTTCACGATCTCAAACTGGGTGGGGTCCAATGTTTGAAGGTTCCCAATGTCTTTGTTTATAAGTTCCATGATAATACGTTCCATGGCCTTGCAGATCAGGCTCATCAGACTGATGGGGCGATAGTTCCCGAGATACAAGGTGGATCACCCCTTGTGGAGTGGGATAACTGTAGCTGTGCACCACTCAGTGGACACGAAGCCTGAGGTGAGGCTACGATTAAGCATGACACTTAGGTGAGGTATCAATTCATTTTGTAGTTCATGCAATACACAGCCCAGGATGTCATCTGGTCCCATGGATGCTGTATTCTTAACTTTGGAGAGTGCGTTTTTTACCTGTGTGGCCATTATTACCGGAATTTAGCAATCTTCCAGTATTGAGATGGGACATTTAGGGGGTGAGAGGGGGGTGAAGTTGGCACTGAATTGATCTGCCAGGATATTGGCAATATCCTTGGAATCAATATATTTAATGCCATTATGTTGTAGCTCAGAACAGATCTGAGGATTGCCATTTAGATTCTTGACATAGTTATAGAATGCCTTGTGGTTGTCTTTGGAATCTTTGGCAATTTTATTTTCATAGCTACCTTTGGAGGATTTTATGAAGGATCTCAGCTTCTTACTGAGGCTGGTAAGGGAGTTTTTTGCACCATGGGATTTTCCTCTTTTCTACAACAGTTTCTTCCTTTTGTTGTAAAGTTTGTTTATGGCAGAGGACCACCAGATTGGCTTCCTTTTTTTGGAGGAGAGAATCTTGGTTCTATTTGGGATGGCACAATTCATGCATGAGTGGATGTGCTTGTACAGTGCCTTAGTGTAGGATTCAGCAGATGAACTTTCAGTTCCCGTCTGCATGGGTGTCATGAAGTTTGTCACTTCTGACTTGAGTAGCATGAAGTTTGCTTTGGAAAAGTTTTTTTATGGAGGTTTCCTTACTGGGGGGTGGGGGTGGGATGTGGATGTTAAGGGTGATTAGCTTATGGTCAGACCTGACCAACAAGGGGGTGACCATAGGTGTGGAGCATCGATTTCCCATGTTGGTAATGACCAGGTCTAGGATATTGGAGCCCCTGGTGGAACTATGGATTAGTTGATCCAGGGCATTGGAATTTATGAATTCCAAGAACTGTTGGGCAAAGGTGTTGGTACACGAGTAGTTTTCCTAGTTAATGGCAGGGTAGTTGAAATCACCCAGTATTAGGGTGTTTGGTTGTATCTTAATATTTTCCAGTATGTTTAGAAAGTTGTAGTGAGAATCTTGGAGCATGGTGGGCGATCTGTAGCAAGCTACAATTTGGATTGTAGTCTTACCTAGTGTTAGTTGCACCTGGAGAATTTCAGATGCATTCTGTTGGGCAACTAGCTTGGTGGTGTGAATATTCTTGGTGAATATGGACACTCCTCCACCTTTAGTGTTTCGGTCCTGGTTTGGTGGCCGAAAAGTGTGGTAAGAGTTGTAGCCTGGTATTTCAGGGGTGCTCTCTGGAGCCTTGAACCAGGTCTCAGTTACTGCACAGATATCAATGTTCTCCATTTTTAAGAGTGCCTCGAGAGAGTGCATTTTGAGGTTTATACTTCTAGCATTGAGTAGCATTACCTACAGTATTTGGTTGCCTGCAGGGTAATATCCTGTACCTATATACACTAATATGGAGTTTAGGGACAGGGTGCAGATCATGTTGCTCAGATCAGTGGTCACAAACATGACATCAGTTGGTATCTCCATGTGGCCAATGGCAACCAGGTACAGCCTCTTTGCCAGGTTTGCGATATACTGTTCCAACCCCTGCCTCACATGGGGTCCCATTACTGCCTGTCCCTCCTCTGACTGGCTGTCCAGCTCTTTTTCTGCTGCTGCAACAGCCTGTTTCTGGACAAACATGCTATACAGCATGGTGCACACTACAAGCACCTGATTGCATCTCAGCTCTCAAGTGAATACTGTGCTCCTGCTGGATGTATCTAGGCATCAGAAATGTCCATTAATTTGACTAAGAATCTGTTCCACCACATTCACAACTATTCAGTATTTTACACCTTTTTAAAAGAAATACAAGAAACATTCAAAAATAGCAAACAAGGTTTTTTTAATAACATTATTTTTAATGACATTAGTACTTCACTTAAAAGAAAAATTAAAACAGAAAATAAGTTTTGAAAACAAACCTGCTCTGTATACTAATCATAAGAAAAGTTTTTTTAATAATATTAATAGTATCAGCAATTTTTATCAGCCAATAAACCCTATAAAATCTGAAGGCAGTATAATAAATAATCCATTGAAGATAGCACATCTTTGCAACCAACACTACATAGCACTGTTCATTATTGGATCTAGTTCTAATGAATCAACTAAAATTGTAATTCCTGACAGTTCAATGTGTCCTATTATATCTCAGGATTTGATAGGAAGAGCTTTTAGTAAAATAAAGAATTCAGTTTCTATGGGCCCAGATTTTATCCTCTCCATACAGTTATCTACAATTAAAAATCACTTATTACCAATATTACACCTAATATTTAATAAACTACTAACAGGTACTGTTCTCAGCTTGTGGAAAACATCTACTATAACACCAATATATAAATAGGTAATTAAAGTGATTTTAACAACTATAGACCTGTTAGCCTCACTTTCATTCTAGGCTAATGCTTTGAAAGATGCATTACTGAAAAATTGGGGAACAATAACACAGATATCACAATTTTAGACTTAGATCAATGTGGTTTTGTAAAGGTTAGATCTACATTGTCAAATTTATTAAGTTTTTATGAACAAGTTCTTAAGACCCTGAACCTAGGTTTCCCATGTGCAATCATTTTCTTAGGCTTAGCCAAGGCCTAAATCATTTTCAAGGCTAAGGTCAATGTATTTATTTGTTATTTATTGATTTATTGACATTTGATTACCAGGAAAGTCCATCTGGGTTGGTGCCCCTGTTCAGAAGAGGCCCAGGAGAAAAAAGCTCCAAGTATTGCAAAAACATTTTAAGAGCAAGAATTTTACAATATTCAAAAATAATGCAGTACGAAACAATAAAAATATACAGTTTAAACAATTATATAAAGTTAGACATAATGTGAAAACTCTGGTCAAGAATAGATACAGCTTATATGCCAATAATTTAATATTTAGAGAAAATTTACCCAGATTAGATAAATTAAAGGTAAATTAGTAGAATACAAACAGGATTTGAAATATAAAGTGGGAATAAAAATGTGATTATGGCATATTTAGAGAGAGTGTTAGGGAGAGAAATTGATTGAAGAAAGGAAGTGAGTAAAGAAGGGGAGTAAGGAGCTGTAAGGTATGAATAGGTACTTGTTCATATTAAGAGATATAGTTTATCCTAGGGTTGAGCAAGAACAGATCCAGATTTTGGCTAGGAAGTGTTTCAGAATGCTTTTAAAGGACTGTAGGAAGGGTATTGACCTATTGGATACAAATAAACGGTGCCTTTACCATAACATGACATAATCCACTATACCAGGAGTTTATTCCTGATAAAGTGGTTTATGTCATGGTTAACTGATACATCCCAATGCATAACCATGCAAGGCAAAGTTAATATTTCCCTATAAAGTCTTTCATGACATGAGTTTGCAAGCTACCTTGGACATAAACATTTGCACTGTAACTTAACACAGAGACATCAAGTTATGAAGTTTGATTTAAGTACTAAGAGGAATCAATTATGTTACTCTTGGTTAACTCAAAGATTGATGATATAGTGGAATAAATTACCCCTTCATATTAGAGAAGCTAAGAAATTGCAATCTTTTAAGAGAAAACTGGATTTGTGGGTTGGTAATAAAGTGGTTGATCTAGAAATTGTGGAGACACCATTACTAGACATCCATAAGGCCTTATTGCTGGTACACAAGTTTTGAATTTATGAACACCATCTCTGCTGTGATCTGGATATTGCAGATAGGGATCAACATCCAAGGTTCCATTATATATAGCTAATATTCCTTGAAACACACAATTGTGCTGCCACTGTATGTGACCTGCTAACTGGTTTCATAGTATCTATATGCATTGCACTCTACACCCACTTACATGTGCACCTATTAAGAGAGCAGCATTGTGGGAAATCTTCGCACACAAAATATCTGTACAGGTCAGACATGTGCCAGATATGAAATCATGGTAAATGCTTGGGTGGTGCACATACATATTATAGGTGATAGTTCATTGTAAATCACCTGATATTGAGGGAATGTAAGCACTTCCTGTTGAAATGTCTGATACTCTGTGGACCATGTGGTGCCTGTGTGTACAATTAGTGTCTCCCAAGACCTCAAATAAATGACCAATAATCTAGAACACCCTCATAGGCATGTTTTTATGTTTTTTTTTTTGCCTCTAAATTTCTTGGGAACTATGTATTCCCTTTTATATGTATTTTCAGGGTTCACCTTAAGGGTTAATGTCTTCACCTTATAGATAAAAAGTACAGTGTTTGATTCTGCCCTCTGCTTATTTGCTTGGTTTGTAATAATCAGCAGACCTAAATCCCAGTATTTACTTATGAACCTAAGAGAGGCACAAGCCATCACCTTTATTTTATGTGTGTCTCTGTTGGTCGTCCAAGCCAATATAGAGTGTTAAAAAATTTCTCCTATATGGAGTGATATTGTAAGCTCCCTATTTAGATGATGGAACTAACAATGCAAAGTCCCAAAATACTGAAAAAAGAGATAATAGAGGAGAAGCTTGTTTTTTTTTTTTTTTAAGAGGCAAGCCTCTACTGCATCTAATGATGTAGGGCCAAGCCCAACACACACCCTAAACTTCTATATACCAAATATAAGATCACCATATCTTGGACAACTATAAACAACTACATCTACAACTAAGTCTACAACTGTCTAATACAGTTACTAGCTGACAGGCTTTTACAGGCTTCTACAGACTGCCTACTTTTTTAACTAGCTTACATTTTTTTTATTATTAGTACCTTTTATAAATCATTTTATCTTAAGTCACTTATGCTATATATTTATATGAGTATTTGTTTTGTAATAATACTACAAGTATATTAATAAACCAGAATTTTGAATTCTGAGATATATTAATCTCTGTATTTGTAGTGAAATCCGGGTATGACTCCTATTTGAAAATACTTGATTGTATTGTTTCCAAAGCACTAAATTTAGAATAAAAGTGTAATTGTTTTTCAATGTATTGAAAAAAAAATAGATAAAACAAAACTATTGACTTGTTATGACTTCAGAGCTAAAATATGTATTTCTATAAAGCAGTGGCATTTTTAAAATGAATGGAGGAAAAATAATAAAAAAACATGTATTTTTTATTAAGATACAAGCTGCTGCCTCCATTGTTTGAAGCTAAGAATGCAGTCTAAGGGCATATTATACCAGAGTATGAAGAACCTCATGTTGACCCTGTGAGTGAAAAATGTTCATTTGACTTCAAAAAGAAATAAAACAAAAGACATTAGTCTGGAGAGGAATCTGAGCTCAGACATTTGGTGGTGTCAAAACCTCCCACATCCAAACAAAGAGAACTTCATAACCTGTGTCCCTTAACGTAATATAAACAAATCTAAGGTCACTTGAACTCTGCCAAAGGGGAGGTTCCACTTCAGTGACATCATTTGGAATGAAATTCAGATTCAAAGTCAACATTTGCTAGTAATCATCATATTCACAGTGTAATGTCTACTGTTTATTATTATTATCTAACACTTTCATTAGAATATGTCATACCATTTTGAGTTGCAGCTGTTGTATGAGAAGAAAAAGCAAAAGCCTCAGGTGACATCAGGTGAAGAGCAATAGTAGCTCACTTCAGCTTGTGTTATGATATCACACTTCAAAAACTGTAGTAGCTGTAGTAGCACAAACCTCTTCAAGATAATGAATAACTTATATTGAAGAAACAAACATGGTTAAGTGCTTTCATCCTACCATTGGGGACTTCATCATGGCTCAGAAGAATGATGGGATGAAAGTCCTTAACTGTGTTTGTTTCTTCAATATAAGTATTTTATTTATTAGACTTGAAGTTTCTAGTCTATTATTTTACCATTGGTCTATAATACAGTTTGTGCTTGGATTTTCTGCATCTTTAAACTGGAATACATTATCTTGAAGGGTTTTGTGCTACTACAGCTACTGCAATTCTTGCAGTGAGATACCATCACATATGCTGAAGTAAGCTACTTTTTCTCTTCACCTGATGTCTCCCGAGGCACTAAGTGAGCCATTTGCTTTTACTTAGTTTTGGTTTGTCTGCATGGACACACTCTAGTTTTGTATTCCTAGTGTCATATGAGAAGGTAGTCCTCAAAAGGACTTTTCAGTAGATGATTCATATTGTAGTTGCCCTGGGGTGTCCTTCTAGTTGTAGCCCTGAGGAGGGCTGTTGTAGTCCTGATGTGGACTTTTGTAGCCCTGAGGAGGGCTGTTGTAGTCCTGATGAGGACTGTTGTAGTCCTGAAGAGGACTGTTGAAGTCCTGATAAGGACTGTTGTAGTCCCGAGGAGCATAATACTGGCTGATATATATAAAGGACTGCAACCATGTATATTGAACAAGAATCTTGTACAAGAAGTTACATTTATTCCTCCCTGAAGAAGAATGCATTTCAAAAGTATTGTGTTTCAATCTCTGAGCTCTCTTAAAAGATGAGATTTAGAGGGAACATGTTGAATGGGAAGCTTTAATCCAAACAAGACCTTCCTCAATAGTCCCCTAGTCACATAGCCTATGTCAGATATGTGATATTGTGAATACAGATTCATTATGATATTTTAACTTCCTACTGTTTTTCCTGCTTTTTTCCTGTTTTTGATGTCATGTACGACTAATGCTCACACAAGCAGATGTTATCTTAATAACTAACAATTAACCAATCTGGTTTACTTTGTCTAATAACTGAGAACTTAGCTTAGTAAGTAACTTAGCCTTGATAAACAGACATGGAACACCTAGAAATGTAAATTGGGCAAATTTACCCCGCCAATGATAGCTCTCCATCGGGATAGCCACACCCCTGGAGATACACAGACATGGGACACCTAGAAATGTAAATTGGGTAAATTTACCCCACCAATGACATCTCTCCATGGGGAATACCAGAGCCCTGGAGAACCCCCCACTCGGTGATTGGTCCAAAACAAAACATGCCCACCCATTTAGTGTATAAAAAGAGCAGTAACTGTATGCATGCTAGATTCTCACTCAGAGCATCGCTATGAGGAAGATTGGAACTGTGACCTGCAAGGATGGAAATAAAGAAACACGGATCAAATGCTTCTGCCTTTGGTGTCTTCTTTTAGAACAAATGAACGCCTTGCATGTCGACTGCCCACCATCTCGGGCAAGGACTAACAGGACTAAGAGAGCTCAGGCCCTACAATGGACCACAAAGGTACTTATAAGAACCCACAGAAACCCAACCCGGTCTAAAGGTAACTGTAATACGTCTGGCTTACTAGGATACCCTCCAGGTTCCTGTGTAAGGCCGGTCAAAGGGCAACTGTAATAGGTCTGGCTTACTAGGATACCCTCCGGTTTCCTCTGTAAGGCCACATAGACCCCAAAGATTCTTCTAAAAACCCACAGACCACATTTGCAGGAGCCCAGCTTTACATAAGGGGGCACCTACTGAGATCTGACATGGGTACCTAGGGCAGCCCTTGTAAGGGCCACTTCAGCTCTAACCAACACAACAACAGCCCTCTTCAGCGCTTCAACAGTCCTCCTTGGGACTACAACAATCCTCATCAGGACTACAACAGCCCTCTTCAGGGCTACAGAAGTCCATATCAGGACTACAACAGCCCTCTTCAGGGCTACAATTATAAGGACACCCCAGGACAACTACAATACGAATCATCTACTAAAAAGTCCTTTTGAGGACTTCTTCCTGAGCCTCCAAAAAGCGTGATTCTTTCCAGGTAGAGTGTTCTTCCCTCCTGAAATTTATACCCACCCTGTGGGCTACACTCTAAGAGCAGTAGGTTTTCCTCCCTTATATGTTTTTTCTATTTTTTACTGGGCCATTCAACCAAAGACCCAGACCAGAAACCACTGCCCCACCTCCATCCCCATCAAAGGCTCATGGTTCGAAGGGGTCACCTCCACACCTGTTCTAGTAATGGAACTAAAGCTCACTCCCAACAAGGAGACAGACCCAAAAAAGCAACAAAGAGAGACTCTCCACCATCTCGAAGAAGAACTAAAGGACTTTATCTGCCTTAAATGGGACCACCAATACCTGCTACAATGTAAAAACCAAGGGCTGATCCCAAAAGGCCTCAAGTTGAACAAAACACCACAAGTGAAAAACTGCCCACAACAACTCCAAGAGGCCTGGCACGAAACCCTATATAACATGAGCCTCAGTCTTATGGATCTGCTCATCGAGCACAATAAAAAAACAGCAAACCAGCAAGGCCGCCAGCATCAAGGACCTGGAAAAACAATGCCCTGACACAGCTGAAACCCAAGCAGCCTTTGGGGACATTCTGGGCAGGCTCACTGCCTTAGAAGATAAAAAAATGGCAAGAAAATCCAAAAAAATTGACTAGGGACCTCAGATACAAACAAAAAAAAAAAAACAGGAGCATTACCATATCCACAACAACAACCAACAGGATTTTCCAGGGGTGCCAAGCACCACGGGAGCTAGCATTAGCAGAGGAAGCATCCCACAGCCAGAACTCTATCAACAGAACTACAACAGCCTCACAGAACTTACAGGTGATGCCCACCCATGGCCACCTCACCGAAGTCACAGGTAATTCCCACTTCAACAGGCACCCAGGTCCTAACCCCCACCACCAGGAGACTCAGCTGCAGGACACCATCCACAACCAACAGAAACAAATCGACGGGCTTCCACACAAAGGAGGTATTCCACCCCCAAGACTGTCTTCCTCAGTCCCAGTCACAGAGAAGAAAGACAGGACATGGATGGGAGTGAGAGACCTGGGACACCTCTGGCAGCCCCCAGCATCCATGGGGCAGAGGAGGAGAAACAAAAACACAGACCTCAGAAGTGGGGAACCACTCCAAACAAAAAACGCTAACCAACCTAGAGAGGAAGGTACTAGAGAGAGGCCTCACCTTCATCCCCACCAGAAGAGCGAACCTGGCAAAAACAGTCATTGACATTAGGCTCTTCAGTAGGAAACTCCAGCTGAAGTTGTTCTTCCATTAAAACGAGAAGGATAACAATGGCCTAGATACCCATGCCATAAGAGAAGCCAATTGGAAAATGCCAAGAAACTTCTGCCCCCCCCCCCCCCTCAAACCAGGTCATAGCAGCTTTCCAAAAGAAATTAAAAACAGATGTGAGAAAAATGCTAAAAAGACCAAAAACAGGAAAGCTCTATAATATCTCCTAGGCAGAGATGTTGGCCCTAAAAGACCTCAGCCAGGACAACAGCAGACGAGTGATGAAAGCAGATAAAGGTGGGGGCATCCTGGTGACTGACATGGCCACCTACAGCTCAAAAATCATAGCTATGCTGGACAACAATAATTGTTATGAATGCACAAGCTTGGACCATACCACAGAAGCCTTCAAGGAGCTCAACAGATCCCTGGATGACATGTACAACGAAGGCATCATCAGCTCCAATATAAACAATTTCCTAAAAGTGCAATTTCCAAAACTCCCACAGTTCTTTGGAATCCCCAAACCACACAAGAACCTTCTCGACCCACCCTACAGACCGGTAATTGTCAGTGGCAGGTCTATCACTGAACCAGCAGCTATATACTTGGATTTCATGCTAAAACCCCTGGCAGCCAGTAACCAATCCTACATTCTGGACTCTATGGACTTTCTCACCAAGATAAAGGACATCAACCTAAATGAAAACTCAATCCTGGTCACCATAGACGTTCGAGGCCCATCACAAAGATTGCACAGTCCTGCCAGGAAAAACAGAAAAACTTAGCTGGCTACTATCCCTGGTCTTGGAGAATAACTACTTCAAGTTCAACACCAACATCTACCAGCAGACCACAGGGATAGCCTTGGGAGCTGCCAAGGGCTCCAGCCTGGCCAACACAGCTCTGAGAAAATGGGAGGCAGACTTCATCTATGGCTCCCCATACTTCAATCACATGACATGCCACTATCACTTAATTGACAATATCTTTTTGGTATGGGAAGGTGACAGAGAGACCCTGGAAGAATTTCTCAGCTACATCAATTCCACCACCAACTTCCTGAGGTTCACGCACAAGACCAGCTCAGAGAAAGTGGAATTCCTGGACCTCATGGTGATCAAGGACCTGGAAAAAGGACGTACGAACCATGATCTCTACAGAAAACCCACCAGGGTCAATTTCCTGCTACATGCCAAAAGCATGCACCCTTCCAGATTGAAGAGGAACGTCATCAAATCTCAGGGGCTGAGGGTGACCAGGGACTTAGGCAATTTCCTACGCAACATCCATGAGCTAGAGAAGGGTTTTCTGGCCAGGGGTTGCAACAACAGACTGGTTAGGGGAATTCTGGATCCTATCACAGAACACAGAAAAAACAATGACTACAAAATCCACATCAGCGGCAGGGTCAAGGATCGTTACAATAAGGAACAACAACTAAACTGCATCCTCCAGTACTCCCTGGATTACAGAGACATTCAGAAAATCATCAAGGACAACTGTCCCATCATCAAGAACAACCATCATTTCGAGCATATCTTCCCAGATGAACCCAAGTTCACCATAAAGAAATGCCCCAGCATCAGGAACCATCTAGAAAGAGGACCCAGAGGGGATACCACTAGCCCAAAAGGCATGTTCCCATGTAGCATACCACCCTGCCATTACTGCAAATATATCAGCAACAAGGATCAGTTTGTATGCCCAAACAACAAGAAGAACTACAAATCTAAGGTACTAGGCAACTGTACCACCAAACGAGGGGTACAGAGCACAATGCTCAAAATGTCGGGCCTTCTACTTGGGAAAGACCATCAATATGCTCAAGACGAGAATAGCGAGGCATGCATTTGACATCAAACATGGCTTCACCAGCAACCCTCTGGCAATGCATGCCAGAATGAAACCAGGCCACCAGACATTCATATTCCATATTTTGGATCAAGTGAAAGATGACCCATTCACAAAGGACCACAACTCACATCTTAAAAGTAAAGAACTGACCTGGCAGATTGAACTGGAAGCCGGGAAATCACCTGGTCTGAACACCACAGAAAAGATCATCCACATTCTCAACCTCAGGACTCTGAGCCACAGGCAATACAGCTAAAAAGAGCACAAGGCTAGTGTCTCCAAGGACCCACCCCTCCTTTTGTATGTATTTTGGTTCTTGGAAGCACAGACCTGCTGCTGGCCTTCTTCATTATTATTATTACTATCACTATTATTATTTTTGCTAACACTACTAATGCGATTCATTAATTTCAAGATGTGTAAAGTTGTTTCATATTTCTGTTAAATGTGGAGAGTAAGGCTTGAAAGTTATGAGCATAATACCGGTTGATATATATATAAAAGCTTACAACCATGTATATTGAACAAGAATCTTGTACAAGAAGTTACATTTATTCCTTCCTGAAGAAAAATGCATTTCGAAAGCATTGTGTCTCAATCTCTGAGTTCTTTTAAAGGATGGGATTTAGAGGAAACATGTTTAATGGAAAGCTTCAGTCCAAACAAGAGCTTCCTCAATAGTCCCCTAGTCACATAGCATATGTCAGATATGTGATATTGGGAATACAGATTCATTATGTTGTTTTAACTTCTTACTGTTGTCTCTGTTTTTCCTGCTTTTTTCCTGTTTTTGATGTCATGTACCACTAATGCCCACACAGGCAGATGTTATCTTAATAACTAACAATTAACCAATTTGGTCTACTTTGTCTAATAACTGAGAACTTAGCTTAGTAAGTAACTTAGTCTTTATACACACACATGGGACACCTAGAAATGTAAATTGGGTGAATTTACCTCACCAATGATAGCTCTCCATGGGGATAGCCATGCCCTTGGAGATACACAGACATGTGACACCTAGAAATGTAAATTGGGTGAATTTCCCCAGCCAATGACAGCTTTCCATGTGGATAGCCATGCCCCTGGAGAACCCTGCACTCGGTGATTGGTCTAAAACAAAACACGCCCACCCATTTAGTGCATAAAAAGAGCAGTAACTGTATGCATGCTAGATTCTCACTCAGAGAAACGCTAGGAGCAAGATTGGAACTGTGACCTACAAGGACGGAAATAAAGAAACACTGATCAAACGCTTCTGCCTCTGGTGTCTTCTTTTAGAACAAATGAACGCCTCGCATGCTGACTGCCCACCATCTTGGGCAAGGACTAACAGGACTAAGAGAGCTCAGGGCCTACAAGGGACCACAAAGGTTCTTATAAGAACTCACGGAAACCCAAACCAGTCTATGGGCATCTGTAATAGGTCTGGCTTACTAGGATACCCTCCAGGTTCCTCTGTAAGGCCACATAGACCACAAAGGTTCTTTTAAGAACCCGCAGACCACATCTGTAGGAGCCCAGTTTTACATAAGGGGCACCTACTGAGATCTGATCTGACCCGGGTACCTTGGGCAGCCCTTGTAAGGGCCACTTCAGCTCTAACCAACACAACAACAGCCCTCTTCAGGGCTTCAACAGTCCTCCTTGGGACTACAACAATCCTCATCAGGACTACAACAGCCCTCCTCAGGGCTACAGAAGTCCATATCAGGACTACAACAGCCCTCTTCAGGGCTACAATTATAAGGACACCCCAGGACAACTACAATACGAATCATCTACTGAAAAGTCCTTTTGAGGATTTCTTCCTGAGCCTCCAAAAAGCGTGATTCTTTCCAGGTAGAGTGTTCTTCCCTCCTGAAATTTATACCAACCTGTGGGCTACACTCTAAGAGCAGTAGGTTTTCCTCCCTTATATGTTTTTTCTATTTTTTACTGGGCCATTCAACCAAAGACCCAGACCAGAAACCACTGCCCTACCTCCATCACCATGAAAGGCTCATGGTTCGAAGGGGTCACCTCCACACCTGTTCTAGTAATGGAACTAAAGCTCACTCCCAACAAGGAGACAGACCCAAAAAAGGAACAAAGAGAGACTCTCCACCATCTCGAAGAAGAACTAAAGGACTTTATCTGCCTTAAATGGGACCACCAATACCTGCTACAATGTAAAACCAAGGGCTGATCCCAAAAGACCTCATGTTGAACAAAACATCACAAGTGAAAAACTGCCCACAACAACCCCAAGAGGCCTGGCACGAAACCCTATATAAAATGAGCCTCAGTCTTATGGATCTGCTCATCGAGCACAATAAAAAAACAGCAAACCAGCAAGGCTGCCAGCATCCAGGACCTGGAAAAACAATGCTCTAACACAGCTGAAACCCAAGCAGCCTTTGGGGACATTATGGGCAGGCTCACTGCCTTAGAAGATAAACAAATGGCAAGAAAATCCAAAAAAATTGACTAGGGACCTCAGATACAAACAAAAAAAAAAAAAACAGGAGCATTACCGTATCCACAACAACAAACAACAGGATTTTCCAGGGGCACCAAGCACCACGGGAGCTAGCATTAGCAGAGGAAGCATCCCACAGCCAGAACTCTATCAACAGAACTACAATGGCCTCACAGAACTTACAGGTGATGCCCACCCATGGCCACCTCACCGAAGTCACAGGTAATTCCCACTTCAACAGGCACCCAGGTCCTAACCCCCACCACCAGGAGACTCAGCTGCAGGACACCATCCACAACCAACAGCAACAGATTGACGGGCTTCCACACAAAGGAGGTATTCCACCCCCAAGACTGTCTTCCTCAGTCCCAGTCACAAAGAAGAAGGACAGGACATGGATGGGAGTGAGAGACCTGGGACACCTCTGGCAGCCCCCAGCATCCATGGGGCAGAGGAGGAGAAACAAAAACACGGACCTCCAGAAGTGTGGAACCACTCCAAAAAAAAAATGCTAACCAACCTAGAGAGGAAGGTACTAGAGAGAGGCCTCACCTTCATTCCCACCTGAAGAGCGAACCTGGCAAAAACAGTCATTGACATTAGGCTCTTCAGTAGGAAACTCCAGCTGAAGTTGTTCTTCCATTAAAACGGGAAGGATAACAATGGCCTAGATACCCATGCCATAAGAGAAGCCAATTGGAAAATGCCAAGAAACTTCTGCCCCCCCTCAAACCAGGTCATAGCAGCTTTCCAAGAGAAATTAAAAACAGATGTGAGAAAAATGCTAAAAAGACCAAAAACAGGAAAGCTCTATAATATCTCCAAGGCAGAGATGTTGGCCCTAAAAGACCTCAGCCAGGACAACAGCAGATGAGTGATGAAAGCAGATAAAGGTGGGGGCATCCTGGGGACTGACATGGCCACCTACAGCTCAAAAATCATAGCTATGCTGGACAACAATAATTGTTATGAATGCACAAGCTTGGACCGTACCACAGAAGCCTTCAAGGAGCTCAACAGATCCCTGGATGACATGTACAACGAAGGCATCATCAGCTCCAATATAAACAATTTCCTAAAAGTGCAATTTACAAAACTCCCACAGTTCTTTGGAATCCCCAAACCACACAAGAACCTCCTCGACCCACCCTACAGACCGGTAATTGTGAGTGGCAGGTCTATCACTGAACCAGCAGCTATATACTTGGATTTCATGCTAAAACCCCTGGCAGCCAGTAACCAATCCTACATTCTGGACTCTATGGACTTTCTCACCAAGATAAAGGACATCAACCTAAATGAAAACTCAATCCTGGTCACCATTGACGTTCGAGGCCTATCACAAAGATTGCACAGTCCTGCCAGGAGAAACAGAAAAACTTAGCTGGCTACTATCCCTGGTCTTGGAGAATAACTACTTCAAGTTCAACACCAACATCTACCAGCAGACCACAGGGCTAGCCTTGGGAGCTGCCATGGGCTACAGCCTGGTCAACACAGCTCTGAAAAAATGGGAGGCAGACTTCATCTATGGCTCCCCCTACTTCAATCACATGACATGCCACTATTGCTTAATTGACAATATCTTTTTGGTATGGGAAGGTGACAGAGAGACCCTGGAAGAATTTCTCAGCTACATCAATTCCACCACCAACTTCCTGAGGTTCACGCACAAGACCAGCTCAGAAAAAGTGGAATTCCTGGACCTCATGGTGATCAAGGACCTGGAAAAAGGACGTACGAACCATGATCTCTACAGAAAACCCACCAGGGTCAATTTCCTGCTACATGCCAAAAGCATGCACCCTTCCAGATTGAAGAGGAACGTCATCAAATCTCAAGGGGCTGAGGGTGACCAGGGACTTAGACAATTTCCTACGCAACATCCATGAGCTAGAGAAGGGTTTTCTGGCCAGGGGTTACAGCAAAAGACTGGTTAGGAGAATTCTGGATCCTATCACAGAACACAGAAAAAACAATGACTACAAAATCCACATCAGTGGCAGGGTCAAGGATCGTTACAATAAGGAACAACAACTAAACTGCATCCTCCAGTACTCCCTGGATTACAGAGACATTCAGAAAATCATCAAGGACAACTGTCCCATCATCAAGAACAACCGTCATTTCGGGCATATCTTCCCAGATGAACCCAAGTTCACCATAAAGAAATGCCCCAGGATCAGGAACCATCTAGAAAGAGGACCCAGAGGGGATACCACCAGCCAAAAAGGCACGTTCCCATGTAGCATACCACCCTGCCATTACTGCAAATATATCAGCAACAAGGATCAGTTTGTATGCCCAAACAACAAGAAGAACTACAAATCTAAGGTACTAGGCAACTGTACCACCAAATGAGTGGTGTACAGAGCACAATGCTCAAAATGTCGGGCCTTCTACTTGGGAAAGACCATCAATATGCTCAAGACGAGAATAGCGAGGCATGCATTTGACATCCAACATGGCTTCACCAGCAACCCTCTGGCAATGCATGCCAGAATGAAACCAGGCCACCAGACATTCAGATTCCATATTTTGGATCAAGTGAAAGATGACCCATTCACACAGGGCCACAACTCACATCTTAAAAGTAAAGAACTGACCTGGCAGATTGAACTGGAAGCCGGGAAATCACCTGGTCTGAACACCACAGAAAAGATCATCCACATTCTCAACCTCAGGACTCTGAGCCACAGGCAATACAGCTAAAAAGAGCACAAGGCTAGTGTCTCCAAGGACCCACCCCTCCTTTTGTATGTATTTTGGTTCTTGGAAGCACAGACCTGCTGCTGGCCTTCTTCATTATTATTATTACTATCACTATTATTATTTTTGCTAACACTACTAATGCGATTCATTAATTTCAAGATGTGTAAAGTTGTTTCATATTTCTGTTAAATGTGGAGAGTAAGGCTTGAAAGTTATGAGCATAATACCGGCTGATATATATATATAAAAGCTTACAACCATGTATATTGAACAAGAATCTTGTACAAGAAGTTACATTTATTCCTTCCTGAAGAAAAATGCATTTCGAAAGCATTGTGTCTCAATCTCTGAGTTCTTTTAAAGGATGTGATTTAGAGGGAACATGTTTAATGGAAAGCTTCAGTCCAAACAAGAGCTTCCTCAATAGTCCCCTAGTCACATAGCGTATGTCAGATATGTGATATTGGGAATACAGATTCATTATGTTGTTTTAACTTCTTACTTTTGTCTCTGTTTTTCCTGCTTTTTTCCTGTTTTTGATGTCATGTACCACTAATGCCCACACAGGCAGAAGTTATCTTAATAACTAACAATTAACCAATTTGGTCTACTTTGTCTAATAACTGAGAACTTAGCTTAGTAAGTAACTTAGTCTTGATACACACACATGGGACACCTAGAAATGTAAATTGGGTGAATTTACCTCACCAATGATAGCTCTCCATGGGGATAGCCACACCCTTGGAGATACACAGACATGTGACACCTAGAAATGTAAATTGGGTGAATTTCCCCAGCCAATGACAGCTTTCCATGTGGATAGCCATGCCCCTGGAGAACCCTGCACTCAGTGATTGGTCTAAAACAAAACACGCCCACCCATTTAGTGCATAAAAAGAGCAGTAACTGTATGCATGCTAGATTCTCACTCAGAGAAATGCTAGGAGGAAGAGTGGAACTGTGACCTACAAGGACGGAAATAAAGAAACACTGATCAAATGCTTCTGCCTCTGGTGTCTTCTTTTAGAACAAATGAACGCCTTGCATGCTGACTGCCCACCATCTTGGGCAAGGACTAACAGGACTAAGAGAGCTCAGGGCCTACAAGGGACCACAAAGGTTCTTATAAGAACTCACGGAAACCCAACCCAGTCTATGGGCAACTGTAATAGGTCTGGCTTACTAGGATACCCACCAGATTCCTCTGTAAGGTCGGTCAAAGGGTGACTGTAATAGGTCTGGCTTTCTAGGATACCCTCCAGGTTCCTCTGTAAGGCCACATAGACCACAAAGGTTCTTTTAAGAACCCGCAGACCACATCTGCAGGAGCCCAGTTTTACATAAGGGGCACCTACTGAGATCTGATATGACAGGGTACCTAGGGTGGTCCTTTTAAGGGCCACTTCAGCTCTAAACCAACACAACAACAGCCCTCTTCAGGGCTTCAACAGTCCTCCTTGTGACTACAACAGTCCTTATCAGGACTTCAACAGTCCTCTTCAGGACTACAACAGTCCTCATCAGGACTACAACAGCCCTCCTCAGAGCTACAAAAGTCCACATCAGGACTACAACAACCCTCCTCAGGGCTACAACTATAAGGACACCCCAGAACAACTACAATATGAATCATCTGCTGAAAAGTCCGTTTGAGGACTACTTGATCCTCAAAAAGCATGATTCTTTCCAGGTAGAGTGTTCTTCCCTCCTGAAATTTATACCCACCCTGTGGGCTATACTCTAGGAGCAGTAGGTTTCCCTCCCTTGTACGTTTTTTCTAGTGTTATATGAGAAGGAAAAGAATAGATAATATGGGTCAGTTTTAGTAGAGTATACTTCTGAAAAATGGTTAGTAACAAATGTGTCAAGGCTGTATTAGAGAGCACACAGCTTAGGAATTTGTAGCATCTTCTTAGAGGTAGGAAGTGAATTTAAAACAAAATTCTTCATTGCAATTAAATAATCTTTTTGAGAGGAATATGGTAAAAATGAAGCTTGTTTGATTCAGAGGGGAACATGATGCACTTTCCAAACAGGAGGTCAAGGGTTATATAGTGGAGACTGCAAGATTATGTGATGTTTGGCAGCCTACCATTGTAGTATATTCTTCTCAGGGGATATTAGATATGCATTGTCTATTGGTGATGTCATTATTCTAGTAAAAAAAAAAAAAGGTCAAGAAGCCAAATCATCATTAAAATGAAAAAGACTTCAAGAGGTATATATTTATTTAAATGGTTTTTGTTGCCCCTTTTGACAAGATTTATAATTTCACATTGATTTTTTTAATGTATATGAAGTTTTCCAGTAAGAGATATGCAGTTTCTATTTAAGGACAAAGTTTCATGAAAAGGTTGTTTATTTATATTGGCATACTAAATAAAAGCATTTCACACTGACAAATGCCACAGCCTGTGCCTATAGAATAACTATATTGTAACATTTGATCATGCAAACAGATTAAAATAATAAAGCAATTTGTTAAGGTGTGGTATTCCTACAGCTTTGATTAGGGGTACTTAAAATACTGTATAAGACAACTGGCTACAAATAAGACATGATACATATTCGTCATTTCTAATGGATGTCCTCTGTCTTCTATTTTCTTTGATCTGTGTCAATGATCTGTTGAAGGACTTGCATGGAGAAATGGGGACTGCCTAAGGCGGAGCTTAGAAGATAATTCTGTGGGGTGAATACTTATACAGATAGCTTGATTCTTTTCTCAAATCACCTAAACAGACTATGCAAAAAGTAGCTGTCCATCCTGTAGAAGATAAAACCTGAGGAAGATCACAGCATTAGTATTAAAACAAAGATGATAGTATGGGGAAATAGTACGATTCAAGCACGGTGTTTATAAAGGGGAAGGTTTACAACATCTAGACAATTTTAATAGCCAGGTGCTCTGTGGGCAAAAGAAAAAAATACTTATTTTCCAATACAACTAGCTTTCATATAGGAAATGTGGTGAAGACTCTTTTAAACAAAGATACATGCACACGCATGAGCACACACACACACACACACACACACACACACACACACACACACACACACACACACACACACACACACACACACACACAATATTTCCCAGGATGAGCTAGTGATATCTCTGTAATGTCAGTGCCCTTTCACTGTCTTTACAACTGTGCAGCCACTAGTTTTACAAATCTAGCACGTCAAAGCACAATCAACACCCATTGACCCTGGATATTTTTTTGGTGCCAACTATATTTGCAGTCAAATGTGCAAACAAAATAATACA